>NC_052487.1:17150595-17244839 GCF_009730915.1 Dioscorea cayenensis subsp. rotundata | reverse complement strand
GAATCAGCTCCACTTGCAGTATCTCTTCTTGACTTAGCAGCATTTGGATATTGCTAACAGTCGTTAATATTCGCCAGTTTTGGAAAAAGAACCACAATGGCTATTTTATTAAAATAAAGCTATGGAAACAAAGGAAGCAACTAATCTGAGAAAATAAGAAAGGAAGAGACTGATACAGTTAGAACTTACATCCAGAATCAATGAACGACTTCATTATCCAATGGGGAAGATCACGTCCAAAAAGGAAAAGATTGACATCGGAGGAGTTGACGCCATGAGTGGCCAGGTTGATGGCAGGGAACATCCAAATCTTGGGAATACAATGAAGGGTGGGAGACCCCAGCTCATCTAACAGCGATCTGATATTGGCAATCTGAGAGCTGAATCTCCACGCGATGACAGGGTTTGGATGACTGAGGATGCTGAGAGTTGTAGATGTGTTGACGAATATATGCTTGATATTGAGTCGATTGACTAAGACTGATTGGAGTGCGACATTGAGGGCAAAGAGCTAATCCATTGAAGAGTCATTCCTGGTAATAGCGCAGCAACCTGCAAGGTTAACAACATAGTTATAATTCGAGAGAAAGAAGCCGGCAGAACTTACCAAGGATCCCGGGTTGGAGCTGGAATGGGAGAACATAAATAGTTCATCAGCACATGAGAAGTTGTTCAAGATAAGTTTTTGCCCGAGTAAGCATCCGTTACCAGCGATGTGATCCTGCACATGAGAAAAAGCTCTACAAGCAATAACATGTATATTAATGGTAGCGTTACGAAAGATGACATCGCAGCAAGATTCCAAATTAGCCATGCGGTTGCTGCAATGACAGATTTACAATACTTAGAATGGCTCCCATCAGTGATCCAGGATCCCTCAGCAAAACCAATAGGGAAATGGATGTACGTGTTAATCTTCATACCCAAATAGATCCAAACCTGTTTAGTAATAGTGCAGTGGCAGAACAGATGATCAATCGTTTCAGGAAATAGCCCACACAGAGCGCATGGATTATTAGGGCCAAGTCTCAAATGAAATAAAAAATTGGAGGTAGAGAGACGGCCATGAAACAAAATCCAAAGGAAATGCTTGACCCGAGGGGCAATATCTAGTTTCCAAAGAAGCTGCCAACCAGTCCAGTAATTGGAATGAGTGAGATTATGATTCAGATGATTGTATACGGAAGCAGCTATTTTGTGATGTTTGATATATATAAGGATTCAAAATCCAATGATTGCAGGAGTTGGGATCAATGGTGCAGGAAGATAAATCCTGAACATTAAAATTGGAACCGAAATTAAAGTCACCATATTTAGACCACAGAATATCCACCCAAATATCATCTCCTTTGTTAAGGTAATTAAAAAAGTGTTTAGCCATCAGAGAGTATTTAGCAAGAGAAAGATTACTAATACCAATTCCCCCCTCAACCTTACCTTCATTGACAACTTGCCAATTCAAATTATGGATGCCCTTTCCATTGCTATTTCTACACCAAAAAAATTTCCTAACAGTTCTGGTATTTTTAGAGATAATAGATTCAGGAATGGGATAAACCAAAAGGGTGTAAGTTGGGATAGAGAATAATGAGGAGTTGATTAGAGTGGTCTTAGCTGCTTGAGAAAGATTATAATTGCTCCACCTAGAACAAAGATGACGGATTTTTTCAACCATGGGTTTAAAGGAGGAGGCAGTTAAACGTTTAGGGGAAATTAAAATACCAAGATATTTCAAGGGAAAAGAGTCTTGAGTTAAATTAAGAATAGAGCAGATGCGAGAGGATACATGCTTGTTACACTAGGTTGGGAAGAAGATTTGAGATTTGAGGAGATTGGGACGTTGACCGGTAATGCGACTATAAGCCTCTAAGTAGTGGATGATACTGCGGGCAGCTTTCCTAGAGGCCATGGTGACTAAGATTAAATCGTCAGCAAACATGAAATGATTAAAATTGTGGTTAAGGCTCAGGAGAAAACCAGAAATCATGCCACTAGAAAGACCTCGGTTGAGATTGGAAGTGAGAATTTGGGAGACTAAGATGAACAGGTAAGAAGAAATGGGGTCTCCCTGGCGGACTCCTCTGGACAAGGGAAACCAGGGAGAAGGATTGCCATTGATCAGAAGAGAGAAGGAACACGAGCAAAGACAAGTAGAGATCCAGGAAATCCAGAGACCGGGAAAATTCATTTGGGCAAAAACAGCAAGAATTGCACTCCAATTAATTGTATCATAAGCTTTTTCAATATCGAGTTTTATTAGCATCCTTGGGGGGTTTTTGATATCAGTTTCTAACGTATGAACTATCTCTTGCACAACAATAATATTATCGAAAGAGCAACGATTAGAAACAAATCCAGCCTGCTCTCGACCGATCAAACTAGGGAGAACAAGCTGCAATCGATTGGCCAACAGTTTGGAAATGATTTTGAAATTAACATTGCACAGAGAGATAGGTCTAAAATCATAAAAACTGTGAGGCCTATCTTTTTTAGGGATAAGAGTGATGAAGGTTTTACCCCAAGATGAGGGGATAATAAACCTTTGAAAAAAACAACGAATAGCCAAGAAGAGTTGATCACCGATAATAGGCCAAAAACTGCGATAAAACTTAGTGCAAAAACCATCAGGGCCAGGAGAATTACCAGTGGGAAGATCTAATAAAGTTTGATAGACTTCCGCTTTGGTGACCTTCCTGACAAGAGAGTTGGCAACTGAGTCGGTGATGCGAGGAAGATCGTTGGGGATAAGGGCAAGCAGGCTATTGGACTCAACACAAGGGACCGACCAAAGATCTTTATAAAAAGAAAGAAAAGCTCTCTCAATACTAGCATGATCCTGACAAAGGTTACCATTAGCATCCGCAACTTGAGAAATGAAATTGGCGTGAGCACGGATACGAGTGGTAGCATGAAAAAAATTGGTGTTCTTGTCTCCATCTTTTATCCACAGCAAACGAGCACGCTGGGCCCATTTGGTATTGCACTGGCACTGCAAATTAGCAAGGTTAGTATATTGATCCATAAGAAGAGATTGGGAAATTAAATTATAATCAGAATTTTCAAGATTATTAATAGCGATCTTAGTAGCCATCAAATCGGATTCAAGCGAGTTAACCCCTTTCTTATACCAGCTGGAGAGATTAAAGTGTGCACGAGAAAGAAGATGCAAGAAAGCCTGTGAAGGATTCCCATGAGGATGGCAGTTCCAGGTGTTCCGAATGGCATTATGACAACCTATAAAATCCAACCAGTTAATATCAAAGCGAAAAATTCTTATAGAATGGGAAGAGAACGGAGCAAAAGAGAGTAAAAGCGGGGAGTGATCGGAGAAAGGTAGGGAAAGATGCTTCAGAGAACTCGAATTAAAAGAGTTGGCCCAATCCAGATTAATTAAACATCTATCAAGCCTAGCCCAATGCCGAGCTAAGCCCAACTGGTTATTACACTAGGTAAAGTGGGGACCAGAATAATTTAAATCAATCAGATTATTAAATTTGATAAAGTCTCTAAAAAATCTCACTTTTCTATCATAATACGTAAATGTACCACCCTTATGCTCGTTCCTATGGAGAATAGTGTTAAAATCTCCTAGGATGAGCCAGGGGATATGAAGGGTAGAGAGCTTAGAGAGCTCATTTTAAAGAAAGCATTGTTTACGAAAACGCGAAGAATTATAGATAACTGAAATAAGAAAAGTTTTAGAGGAATTAGAGGTAATAATAATATGGAGGGCACGCTTAGACACAGAGACAGGCGTGACAACCCCGACGGACTTATGCCAAAGGACGATAATACCGTCAGAGAAGCCATCAGAAAGGGTAGCAGCCCAATCCCAGTTCTTGGAAATTTTCCTGCAAAAACGATCGAGTCTATCAGCATTAACTCTGGTTTCAACAAGACAAACAACAACCAGTTTGTGAGAACGAATAAGACGGAGGACACGAGAGGAGGTATCCCGCGCAGAGATGCCCCTGCAGTTCCAGCATATGATTTTAGTCGCATTCATAGGAAATAATATGAGATTAGATGGGAAAGAGATACTCCCCAACATCAGGGGCCGGCTTCTCCAGGTTCCACTCTCCCCTTCTTAGGAGAGGTACTAGAGATGCTAGATCCTTTTTGAACAAGAGCATCACGGCGGGCTTCAGTTTGATATTGAAACAACGTCATGGCATCGTCGGGGCTATCTTCCGGATTCTCTTCATCAGACATCTCGTCATCCTCTTCATCATCAGAGAACTCTTCTTCTTGGCTGTTGTCTTCTTCCATTTCCTCTTCCTCAAGAGCGCTGGAAACTTTCTCAACGAGGGTAGAATTAGATCTAGGGTTTAGATGGGAATAGAAAATGTGAGGGTTCTGGAGAGAAGAAAGAAGTATAGGGGGTGGGGAGGGTTGACGGCTTGGATGAATTCTCTTTTCTTTATCTGGGGATGAGTTAAGGGGTGCGATTTGATTGATCGGGCTGGGCGGCAAGGCGCTGGTATGAAGCAAAGTCTCACCTTGGGACTCAAAGGAGTTAATTGGAACGTTGAGCGAGGGAGAGATAACGGGTGGGCTAGGATTTGATTGGTCATGATAGGCAGGCGCCTGGGAAACAACAGCCACCACAGTAGGGCTAACATGCAATGGAGGCTGCCGCCCACTAGGGACAAATGCTCTTCCGCCACGTAAGTTGCGAGGAGCGGCGCCTCGATCAACGTCAATCTCGGAACTCAAATCGGCTGCAGCACCGTTGGTCAAGCAATTGGCACATGCACCGCCTCCGCGACCGTGAGTGTCGCTGCACCGGCGAGAAACAAAGAGCCAAGGGCCATAATCAGTTTCAGGATTCTTATCTTCCGTGTGTTCCTACGAGGGATTAACCAGAACAGGGTTAGAGTCATCCATGTGTTGATCTTGAACATCTGATACCAAGCTAGAACTAGGCTCCGTCTGCCACGCCAGGCGAGACAGGTTGCTCCTAGCGGCATCGGATGTCGCGGATCTAGTACATGAATTACTCCCGTGGCTGATCATCCCACAAGAATAACAAAAAGTTAGTAAGCGTTCATACGAAACAACAACAAAAACTCAGTGGATATCATCACCAATCCAGAAACCCCGACAGAGGGGTTTGGACAAGTCAACTTCAACACAAATGGGGGCATACTTAGACCGGCTGAGAGTGGAAGTGAACTCATCAACCTTTAGCAGTGTTCCAAACTGGTTCGCAATGGTTTCCAAGGTCTCCCCTTCCCAGAACTCGACTGGAAGGTTATGAAGCTGTAACCAAATGGTTGCTGTGGAGGGCTTAGCAAAAGTTGGTTCAAAGAAAGGTTTCCATGGCGAGAGCTGCAGGATGATGCTGTTGACAGACCATGGCCCATCAAGGAGTAAATGTTGCATTGTTTTCTGCGAGGAACATTGAATTAGAAGAAAATCGTTGCGCAAGTCGAAGATGGAGATATCCCCAAAAGAGCTCCATTTGGCGAGGAGATCGGTTTTAACTTCAACAAAAGGAGGAGACTTGCCGAAGAGTTTCCTATAGAGTGCATGCTGGAACTTTAGGCGAGCTCTGCTCAAAGCGTCTCCATCCATTTTAAGGAAAGTAGTTGTAGATTCTTTAATTTTGGAGAGGATATGGGCATTATGCAAGGGGGAGTTGTCCAAAGACTCGCGAAGAGATGATGCGATCTGCGCCCTGGACTTGGGAAGCGCAGGTTGGGAGGGAGGGACCGGGTACCGGTCCCCGCTTGCCATGGCAAGAAGGGAGCGATGGAGGAATGTGCAGGGTCGGAGCAGGAGGGAGGTAAGTCTGAGTGGTTGGCAACTTTAACTCTGGCTTTTCAATATTCGCCAGTTACTCTGACCCTCTTGATCTTCAATTAATGACATGTAAAATTTCAGCACAGTCTGTGAAAACTCCACCAATCTTGACACGTCCTTTTGCAACTAGTTGAAGTGCCCATTCCAATATTTTGGCCTCTACCTCCATGCTTGATTGAACCCATACTGTTTGACATCCTGCCATAAAAACCCATTCCACTTAAAGTGTCCTCACTAAAACAAGAAGCATCAGTAAACAATAAGAATCGTGAGCAAGAGTGAAAATCTAAGTTAAAGAGAAACTTCCCCGTTTTATTCTTCATCCCATTAGTATACTCTTTGACGTGATCGATGGCCTTACAAAAGATTCTAACAAAATCCTGTTGAATGCCTTTGAACACTACATCACATCGGCCTTTCTAAATCAGCCAAAAGGTGACAGACATTATAGATGCAGCTTGAGCTGGGTGCCTATAATCTTGCAAATTCAACCACCCACTATCTGCAATATTCCTTCATGAGCTGACATTGGTAACTAAATAAGCATTAGTACGGATACAAATATCCCGATTTTAAAGCAATTGAAAAACAAGTAATTCATATTTTCAAACTCATTACCACAAAAGACACACAAAGTGGGAGGAGCCATGTTCAGGACATTGAGATAGTCATAAGTCAAAATTCTACCAAAAAGCAAAAGCCAAGTGAAGAACTTAATTCTAGGAGCGACATTAAGTTTCCAAACTTTGAGCCACACATTCCAAGAAAAATCGTACATATTCCTGCTATTCAAAAAATTGTAAACAAAGGAAGAAAGTCTATTGTTGTTAGCAGAAGGGAACCAAACCCATACATTGGCATAATTAGGGGTAATGTTGCTCCTTTTCAATGCTGGAGAGTCCAAATTGGGACCTAGTAAATTATGAAACATGATATGATCCCATTTGCCCTCCTCAATCAAATCCCAAAGCTGAATATTCTCCAAATCCATGTCCATATTGAGATAAGTTGGCTTGAAGGCCAAAAGAGTTTCAAAACACCATGGATCATTAAAAATGAAATAGACTATGGATTAACATATTGAATCCAGAGATTTGGTCTAATCACTTCAGAAATGGCTGGGGGAGTGAAATGGCAATTGTGGTGTAAACCATATTTCAATTTTAAAATTTCCACCCTAGCAATCTCCTTGCAATTCAAAAAGCTCATAATATGCTTTGCAAACAAAGCAAATCTGGATAATTTGAGATTTTTAACACCCCCTTTCCTTTCTCCTCTTTGAGATTTAGCAAGGGTAGCAATGTTCTAACTCATAAGATGGACGCTACGATTGCCACTATTAACCCAAAGGAAATCCCTAGCCAGTTTGGCAATAGAGTCCAAAATACTATCTAGGATAGGATAAGAAGAAAGATAGTAAAAAGGAGGAAGAAAATGGAGCTATTGATTAAAACAACTCTAGCAGCTTTAGGCATGTACGTATGACTCCATGCTGCAAGATTTTTGGAACTTCAAGAAACCATAACCTGCAAAAGATTCAAACTGAGTGTTTTTTGGAAAAAAAATCATGATTCCCAAGTAAAAGAAAATTGCCGATCTTAAAGTTCAAAATTGAACTTATTTTTTTGCAAACTTTCTTATTGAGCCAACTAAGAAAATAAACTACTAACTTAGTAAAGTTAGGTTGTTGATTAGTCAACCGGGAGTAAATGGAAATGCATAGATTATAATTCCAGGCAACTTTCCTATTGCATTTGGTCACCAAAAGGAGATCATCAGCATATATAAGATGATTAAAATTTAGGCTCAATCTAAGCTCAAATCCTAGGATCATATTCAAATCTAAGACCTTATGAAGAATGACAGTCATATTTTGAGAAGTAAGAATGAAAAGGTTAGGTGATAACGGGTCTCCTTGGTAAACTCCTTTAGAAAAAGAAATCCAGGTAGAGAGTTAGCCATTGATGAGGAAAGAGAACCTAGCAGAAGCTAGACAAGCTTGACCCAAGAGACTCAGATAGGAGAGAAATCCATTTAAATTAATGTGGTAAGAACAATATTCCAACTTAAAGTATCAAAAGCTTTCTCAACATCTATTTTAATTCTCGTCCTAGGGGGTTCCTTTAAATCATGTTCAAGAGAGTGCACTAGCTACTGGACAACCAAAATGTTGTCCATAAGGCACCGCCCCTCAATGAACCCTCATTGCTCTCTACTGATCAAATTGGGTAAGACATTTCTAAGTCTATTGGCCAAAATCTTAATAATAATTTTATAAGAAATATTGCAAAGAGATATGGGACAAAATTCCTTGACATTATTAGGCTTCTCATTATGGGAATTAAAGCCATATAGGTATTGCCCAGGATTTTGGAAGAGAAGCCATGCGAAAAAAAAATCAACAGTATGTAATGAATGGTTACCAATTTCATGCCAAAAAAATTAATAAAATTCTGCATTCAAGCCATCAGGTTCTGTGCTTTTCCCAGTTGGAAAGGAGCAAAGAGTTTTGTAAACCTCAGCTTTGGAAACAAGCCTAATAAGGGAAACCTTGTTAACATCAGAAATGCACTTAAGATCTTTAGGTAGAGCATGCAAAATATCATAAATAGATTGCTTACTATGCTCAGATCAAAAATTGGAATTATGAGTCAAGAAGCAATGTTCAATGTGCAACTCAACTGTGAAGACATTACCTTGACCATCTATAATGTGAGCAATGCAATTTTTATGTATATGGATACGAGCATTATTATGAAAGAACCTAGAATTAAAATCACCATTTTGAACCCACATCAACTGAGATCATTGGCCCATTTCAAGGAATTCTGACAAAGTAAAGCATTTAACTTATTATAGAGAACTCAGAGGGTACATGATTCAGAGGAGAGAGGATCAACAATAGAATTAGAGCCCTCTAATTCCTTAATTCTTAACTCGTTGTCTCTAATATCTCTACCTAGATAATTTAAACCTTTGGCTCTCCAATTAATGAGTTTAGTCTTAGTGTAGTTGACAAGGTGAGTGAAAGAATGAAAAGGAATAGACTTGGCATTAAACTTCCAGACCCTATTAATAATATGATTACATTTAGGATAGTCAAGCCATTAATTGTCAAAATTAAAAACCTGATTTTTTTTTTAGAAATATGATGAAAAGAGACAAGTAAAAGAGGAGCATGATCAGAGGAAATACACGGTAAATGGGAATTTAAGTAAGAACCAAAATTGGAGGTCCAAAGGGGGTTGGGCAGACACTGGTCCAACTAGGCCCACCGTCGGGCAAAATCCAATTGTCCGATACCCCATGTGAAATCCACCCCCACATAACCCAGATCAAGCAAAAGACTATCAGGAATAAAATCTGAAAAGTAATTGGCTATGCGCACATAATAAGAATAAGAGCCACCCCTATGCTCAGATGGGAATCAAATAGAGTTGAAATCATCCATGATGAGTCATGGGAGGTTTAAGTTAGACATACCTAAAAGTTCTCTCTAAAGCTTCCTATGAGCATCAACCCTCTGACCATTATATACAATAGAGAGTATCCATTCTTTAGGTAGCTCCGATGAGATTACCAAGTGAAGTGCAGCTCTGGAAATCGTTAAAGAAGTCATAGCACCCAAAGCTTGTTTCCACAAAACGATGATACCGCCGGAGTAGCCTATAGCCAAAAAATGGCAGCCCATGCCCAATTTCAAAACTTGTTACAAAGCCTATCAACATTGGCTCGAATCTCAACAAAACATAACAAATTAGGCTTATACTTTCGAATAAGATCAAAATTTGGTCAATCGTGTTAACACCCGAAACACTCCTGTAATTCCAACACAAAATTATAAGCACTTTCATTTCATAGAAATGAATGGGCAAAAGATAAAAACAAGGAATAAAAAATTATAAAGAGCAAAAATCAAAGACCAAGAAAATTCGCTAGAAAAAAAAATCAAGAGAAAGGAAAGAAGATCGAGACGATCAATTCCTAGATGGAACAAACTCCATTCTTCCTTTCTTCTTCGACAAGCCTCCTCAAGTGCAACCTTTGTGTGCTAAAGCTTCCTTTTTAGCTTCCACCTGATATTCAACTAGGGTCATGTCATCATCTATGTCCCCTGGGTCTTCACCATCATCAATATCTTCCTCATTGCCCTCGGATGTGTCTAGCATGTCATGGTCTTCAATCTCCAGCTGATCTTAAGAGCTCAACAAAGCTTCGGACACCCAATCAACTATCAAGCCATGTGATTATATTCCATCCAGATTAGGGGGTGGCCCGGTAGTTGGTAATGACAACGTGAGAAGAAGAGGAAGTGAACCTTGATCAGTCCCCAATTTCTCGATCAACATTCTTTTTCCTTTCTCTAAGATGCTCATTCATCCTCTTCTCTCAAGAGCTCATCAACTCCCAAACAGGCAAATACAATTAGACGTGGCTATAGTTCAGGAACCGATGGTTCTGGTTCAAAGAAACCTTGAACCAGAACTGAACCTCCTAGGCAAGGTTCTTGGTGGTTCGGTTCAGGTTCAGTTACAGTTACGGTTACGATTCTGGTTCTGCCGGTTAGGTTCAATGGTTCTAGTTTGGCAGTTCATACGGTTCTGATTTTTTCTTTTGTTAAACTAAATAATCCAATATTTCAAATTGGTATAATCACCAAAATAGTCCCTGTACTTTTCTCTCTCTTCCCTTTTGGTCCCTTTACTAAAAAATGCTTCCGACTAGTCCCTCTACTTTTGAAAATGTGCCCACTTAGTTAAAAATGGTCCCAACCAGTCCCTCTACTTTTAGAAATGTGCCCACTTAGTAGTCCCTCTACTTTTGAAAATGTGCCCACTTAGTTAAAAATGCTTCCAACCAGTCCCTCTACTTTTAGAAATGTGCCCACTTAGTCCCTCTAAGTGGGCACATTTCTAAGAGTAGAGGGACTGGTTGGGAGCATTTTTAACTAAGTGGGCACATTTTCAAAAGTAGAGGGACTAGTCGGGAGCATTTCTGAGTAGAGGGACCAAAAGGGAAGAGAGAGAAAAGTAGAGGGACCAACTAGGGTATTATACCTTTCAAATTAAAATGAACAAAAAAAATACAAGAATTAATTTAATACAATATTTTATTAAAAAATAAAGTATTAATAATTCAAAACAATATTTTGCAATAAAAGTACAATAGGAGAAGAAATAAAAAAATGAAGGGCTTGAATTTAATTATATCAAGTTGACCACGTATCCTCTCGGGGGAAGCATAACCCACGTAGTTCTTTTATTTTTATTATACACATTTCCCATATTTCCATAATCACTAATTGCTTGCATCATCATCGGAGGAGTTGGATTTAGAATTTTTGAGAGGCAAAAAGAAAGAACAAAATAAAAACCAAGTCAGACTTGATCAATTGGTTCAAGGCTTCAAGTGTTCAACATGTGCTAATGTGTTATTACTGGTTAAAGTAAACCTACTCAGATTATCTATCATCACATTATTTTATATTATATATATATATATGTAATTTGATATTTTGATTCAACCTAAGACCAGCGGTTAAAATGCCGGTTTGAGTAGCTAGATGAACCACCTGTTCCACAGTTTTCAAATCCTGAAATTAGAATCGAACCTTGTATAAAGGTTCAGGTTCCGGTTTTAGGACAGTTAAAATCTCATAGAGCAATTGTCAGTAATGGGATGTGATGACGGTAATGCATGAAGATCTGGAAAGGTTGATGGGATATGTCGGGAATTAGAAAGCCACAAACCTCTCCAGCCTCTCCCACTCCCTATACCATGAGTCCACTGGAAGTTACCCTTTTTTCCACATGTACAACATCCACACCATCCATTGTTTGAATAGTCTGGGTTTGAGATAGTAATTAAGAGGGGTTAGGAAGCCTCGCTTAGTATGCCTAGGAATTCTTAACTTGGAAGCAATCCTTAATGGATTCAATGAGCAATGGGTATAAAGTGCCCACCAAGCATCTTTCCCAGTAGTTGATCTATGTCACATAAGAGATGGTTCTATTAACACTCTAATAGGTGTATGAGTAAATAAAAACCAAACTAAGCTTAAGGAGAGATTAATGCCTCTTCTATTAGTGCACAAGACTAACTACCTCTCCTCTTAACTTCAGCCCTTCCATCATCAATGATCTCAATATTGATATGATTGAAGCTGGCTGTAGAGAAGAGTAAGTTTAGGTTGTAGAGATTGTCCTTGTGGAAATAGTTTTTGATCAAGGGTTAAGGTTGACCTTTTAAGTGTTTGAAAGTTAGTTATTTCCATTAAGGTTTGAGAGGGGAAGAGCGAATGGCTGAGATTGATTTCATCAAGGAGATTGGATTAAGTTCGAGGCAGTGTCAAGATTATGGTTTCAGTAGACGATCAGGATTGCATCATCAGATGGATGAGCATAAGTTCGAGGCAATCTTGTTAAGTGTTTGGCTTAACCAGAGCTCACCACGTTGCAAGATGACTCAGTGAGTTGGTTTTTTTTTGGTCACCAAAGTTCTTGTAAAATATAAAAGGTCTTGTATTCAGTTAGTTAAGTAGAGTTTTTTTTTCTGGTTTTCCTTTGTTCCTCTCACTTGTATGATTTTTCCTGACAAACTGAGATGCCTTTGATCTTTGTTTTCAATACAAAAGTTGTTCTTTATGTAATCATCTTTCCATATAGTGGTTAACAGTGGTATTAGAGTTCTGAGGTGAGTTTCCTAGGCTATATTTAGTGTTTTGTTGTTTCTTGTTCTTATGTGAGGTGCTAAAGCTATTTGTGTTAAGTGATGAGATTTCGGTGACTGATATGTGCTTGAATTGAGGCTTTGTCCTTGTGAGATCCTTGTGAGGGTATGGTGTTTTGAAAAAAAAAAGGTGTTTTAAGGGTTCTGTATGAGTAAGGAGGTGTTGAAATTTACCAAAGAAATGGCCTCAAGTTCATCTTCTGCACCAACACTAGATATTTCACATTCCCTGTTACACGTCTTTAAAAGAGATGGTTATGAGCTTTGGAGTTACAGGATGAAAAACTTCTTTCGATCTCAAAGATTGTGGAAGGTTATTAAAGAGGGTATTAACACAGATGAACCAACAGAAAAGGAGGTTGAAGATGATGTAAAGGCTTTGCTTTTACTGCAACAGGCAATGGATGAGACAATTCTTCACAGAATTTTCAGGTATAATTCAGCAAAAGAAGCTTAGGATCATTTGAAGAATGAAAACCAAGGTACATCTCGAATGGTTTCAGTGAGGTAGCAAGCACTGAGACAAAAATTTGATTTACTTCAGATGAGAGAAGAAGAGACAATACAACATTATATTACAAGGGTTTTAGCTGTTGTAAATCAAATCAGAGGTATGTAAAGTGAATTAAAGAATGCTCATGTAGTTTTGAAGGTGATGAGTTTGTCATCTAGATTTGTGCATGCTGTGACATCAATTGAAGAGACTAAGGACATGTCTAAAGTGTCTCTCGATGAGTTAAGTGGGTTTTTACAGGCTTTTGTAATACAAGGAGATTCAAAAGATGGTAGAATGAGAGCAAGGGGAAGAAATGTCAGAGGTAGAGGAAAATTTGGAGATAACTGTAGAGGTGGTGATCAAAGGCAAGGTGTGCAACAGAGGCAACAATGTATGAATGAAAGAGGCAGAGGTGGTCCAAGGTCTTTTTGGGAGGTTTAGTAAAGGTCAAAGGCAATTTGGACAGTAATTTGGTAGAGGAGGTTTACAAAATGTACAGTGTTTTAAATGTAAAAAAATTGGGCATTATCAGTCTCACTACTGGTCTTCTCAAAGAAGAAATTCAGATGAGGGTACTAGTTCATCTTCTAATCCAAGTGTAAGTGATTATGGGAGTTTATTTATGGTGCACAATAGAGAGGAAAATTCATGGCTCTTCTATTTGGCTATTGGACAGTGGAACTTCTTATCACATGACTATAAAAAGAGAATTGTTTCATAGTTTGGATGAAACAATGAGGCATAAAGTCAGATTGGGAGATGATAAAGAGGTTGATATGCTTGGCAAAGGTTCTGTTGCAATTCAGGTTTGTGGAGATGGAATTAAGTTGATTCATGGAGTTTAATTTGTGCCTTCTTTGGCACATAATTTACTCAGTGTTGGTCAGTTAGTTGAAGGGAATTATGATGTAATTTTTGGAAAGAATGGTTGTGTAATTCAAGCTGCAGACACTGGTAGAATCCCATTGAAAGTTCAGATAAATTGTAATAATCTGTATCTAGTTGAGTTCTCAAGTGAAGAACAAGTGAATTTAGTTATGAAAAAGGAAGATTTGGCAGTATCATGGCATAAGAAGTATGCACATCTAAACATTCAAGGTTTGAAAGTACTGGCACAACAGAATATGGTGATAGGTTTACCTGATGTTGAGAAATTGAATCACTGTGAAGAGTGTGTATTTGGCAAGCTTGCAAGGTTTCCATTTAATTTTGGGAGGTCTTAGAGAGTAAGACAGAAGCTTCAATTGGTGCATACTGATGTGTGTGGTCCTATGTAGACTAAGTCACTTGGAGGTGGTAAATATTTTTTTTTGTTCATAGATGATTATTCAAGGATGTGCTGGATATATATATTGAAGTTCAAGCATGACGTTTTCAATTGTTTTCAAAAATTTGTGTCATTAGTTGAAAGATAATCAGGAAACCAATTGAAGATTATTAGGATTGATAGAGGTGGAGAGTTCTTGTCTAGAGAATTTCAATAATTTTGTGAAAAAAAAGAATGAAGCATGAATTAACAGCTTCTCACACTCCTCAGTGGAATGGGGTTGCAGAGAGGAAGAATAGAACTTTAGTAGAGAAAGCTAGGAGTATGCTTAAATCTAGTGAATTGCCAAAGAATTTTTGGGCAGATGCAATTGTAACTGCTGCCTATGTCTCCAATATTTCTCCAACTTATGTTGTTTGGAAGAAAACAACACATAAGGTTTGGTTTGGAGTGAAACCAAAGGTATCACATTTGAGGGTCTTTGGTTGCATGGTTTTCGCTCATATTCCTATACAAAATTTGCAAAATCTGGATGATAGAGTAGTGAAGGGAATTTTCAATGGTTATTGTATAGATGCAAAAGCATACAGGTTTTATTTACTTGAATCTGAGAAGGTTCTGATTAGTAGGGATGCAAAGTTTGTTTAATTAGAAAATTGGCAGTGGACAGTAGTGAATGGGCATACATCTAAAACAGTTGTATTGCAAGAAATGAGGGTTGATCCATTTGTAGAGAGTTATGGAAATAGATAATTAAATGGGTCAGGTTCAGAAGCTGGTAGCAGTAGTGGAAATAGCTCTCCATGAGCTCAGATGGATTCAGGAGGTAGTTCTAGTATTGATAAGTCACCAACACTGAAAGTTAGGACTCTAAAAGATTTATATGAGAGTTGTTCTTTTGCCCTGAATATTACTAATCCTTGCTCTTATGAAGAGGCTGAGTAATCAAAGCATTAGAGTCAGGCAATGATAGATGAAATTGAATCAATTCAGCAAAATAATACTTGGAGACTGTGTGAATTACCAACAGGTAAAAAGGAAATATGAGTAAAATGGGTGTACAAAACAAAGTTGAAGCACAATGGTGAAATTGAGAGGTATAAGGTGTTTGATCCAGTGGAAAGAATGGATACAATTAGGATGGTTTTATCTCTTTGAGCTTAGAGAAATTGGCCAATTCATCAATTGGATGTCAAATCTGTATTTCTGAATGGAATTCTTGAAGAAGAGGTGTATGTTTCTCAACCAAGAGATTTTGAAATACAAGGGAAGGAAGGTCAGGTTTATAAAATGATTAAAGCTCTGTATGGGTTAAAACAAGCTCCAAGGGCATGGTATGCTAGGTTGGACACTTGGTTTAATTCACAGGGTTTTTATAGAAGTGTGACTGAACATACACTATACAAGAAGATAGGAAATCAATATGATGTGTTGCTAGTGTGTGTATATGTAAATGACCTGATATGTTTAAGATCATCAGTGATGGTTGTCAATGAATTTAAAGAAGCTATGAAGAAGGAGTTTGAGATGGCATATCTGGGGTTGATCAAGTATTTTCTAAGTCTGGAAATAAATCAGAATGAGTATGGTGTACATTTATCTCAGAATAGGTATGGAAAAGACTTGTTAAAACAATTTAATATGCAAGGTTGCAATGCAGTAGGTGTCCCAATGAGCCAAAGTACCAAATTACAGTTAAATGAAGAAGCAGAAGAAACTAATGCAACTATTATAGAAGACTGGTGAGTAAGTTGTTGTATTTAGCACATACTAGACTTTATCTCATGTATGCAGTGAATTTGTTAACTAGATACAAACATCACCCTACCAAAATACATTTTGGAGCTTCTAAGCATGTGCTAAGGAATTTTGTTGATATGATTGAAGCTGGTTGTAGTGAAGAGTAAGTTTGGGTTGCAGAGATTGTCCTGGTGGAAATAGTTTCTGATCAAGGGGTAAGGTTGACCTTTCAAGTGCTTGAAAGTTAGTTGTTTCCATCAAGGTTTGAGAGGGGAAGAGCGAACGGCTAAGATTGATTTCATCAAGGCGATTGGATTAAGTTCAAGGTAGTGTCAAAATTGTGGTTTCTGTGGACGATCAGGATTGCATCATCAAATGGATGAGCATAAGTTCGAGGCAACCTTGTTAAGCGGTTGGGTTAACCAGAGCTCACCATATTGCAAGATGACTCGGCGAGTTGGTTCTTTTTGGTCACCAAAGTTTTTGTAAAATATAAAAGGTCATGTATTCAGTTAGTTAGAGTTTTTTTTTTTGGTTTCCTTTGTTCCTCTCACTTGTATGATTTTTCCTGACAGACTGAGATGTCTTTGATCTTTACTTTCTATGCAAAAGTTGTTCTTTATGTAATCATCTTTCTATATAGTGATTAACACTCAAAACTATGTAACCCTTCCTTAAATGAGATGATGGTAGATTGTCTCTGAAGCCTTCTGATTAGCTCATGAAACTTTTGTTGAAGGAGATTTAGAGATGCAAGAGACGGAGGGGAAGAATGCATGGCTTGATCAAACCCGAACCCTTTGATTGTTGCCCAGGAGAAGGGAAGAGTAAAACTTGGATTTGAATGAAGAAGTGGTTGACTTGCTTTACTATGTTAATTGGGAGTTTCACACTCTATTACTTGTTTCTTTTACATTGATATTTATATTATCAGATCTGTGAACTCTCTAAACTAATGTCATCAACTAACATTGTATTTTTGAATAGTAAAGGTATCTCAAACCTGAACACCGTTAATCAAACTTAGGAGCTCATAAAAGTATGACCCAAACTTGGTCTACTTATTTGAAACCAAAGGAAACATTGATAAATCAGATATTTCTATATATTAAAAAAAAAACTTTTAACATGATTAAAGTGTAGATAGCCATTCTAGTTGAAGGCTTATTTGAGGGAATCATCGCACTCTGGAGATAAGCAACTTCAATGGTAACTCCACTTGTTGTCTCTCTAGGATAACTTTATATCTAATAATTTCCTCTAAAATCCCTATATGGTTTTGTCTGTTGTTTACAATTAATGGGCAATTAATCGACATTCAGTAGAAGCTTTGGAGGGAATTGGCTGGTATTTCGCTAACAATTGGTGATTTTTATGTTATTACCTCCTCAAGTGAACACTAAGGAGGATTTTCAACTATAATAACCGTAAGCCTTGTTTATTTGTTGATTTTTTTTTTACCCACACTGCTTTGTTAGATCAATAAAGGTTATGTTGGTTATGGTTCTACTTGGTGTAATGCGCAAGCTGGCCTACTCATGAGCACCAGGCCAGGCTAAACAGCTGCCTAGCTAATTCTTGTTGAGAGGTTGATTGAAGACAAGACCCGGACAGCCAGCACGGTGAGCAAGTGAGGTGTATGGTGTGGAGAAGGGTTTGGTGCGCTGGCCGGTGAAGAAGCAAACGAGTATGGCGTTGTACCACTGAGAATGGAGAACCATTTTGTTCAGAGAAGCAAGGCATGGATGCTAAGTCTTATGGGTAGTTAAAGCAGTTGAAACCTTTTTTTATGTATTAATATTTTAATGCATGAATCTCTGGGTGTGAGTGATGGGCCAATGGTTGAGTGAGTCTAGATTACTTTAGACCAATGGGAAAACGTTTTGATGTCTCGCCCAATAGCTTTTGATTTAAGTGTTTACTTGTTTGTAGTTATCCTAAAGCTAGTGGATTTTTTGATTGGCTGAGAAAACCCTTTGTCTCCCACTTTGTGCTTTGACTCTTTGACTGTGTGTGAATATTGAACCAGAGAAACCCCAGGCATTTCGTCGAACACCTTTGGACATTCACTCGTTCATCTTCCAGATCTCAACAAACTGGTATCAGAGATCCGGCGATAGTAACCAACAGCTTGTCGGTGACGGAGGGGGCTTCAGTGTGTCTCTCCCAGCCGTCAGTCCCAGTGTTCACCGGCCAGGAGTACGGGCGGTGGAACCTGCTGATGAAGACCGTCTTTAGGTTTCAGGAGTTGTGGGACTTGGTGGAGAATGGCGTGATGGAGTCGAAAGATGAGGCAGTGGAGAGAGACAACCGGAAGTGAGATGCAAAGGCGATGTGCCTGATCCAGCAGGCTGTAGACGGGCCGAATCTCGACCGGATCGCTGAGGCCAAATCAACGCACGAAGCTTGGGAGATTTTGAGGAAGCATTGCCTGGGAACGTCCAAAGTGTTGTCTATGAGGATCCAAGCCCTCCGGCAAGACTTTGAGATGCTGCAAATGGGTGATGACGAGGGAGTCCAGGCATACATTTCAAGGGTCATCACGATCACCAACCAGATCAAGGCTCTTGGGCATAAGCTTAAGGAACCAGAAGTCATCTCCAAGGTGTTACGGAGTCTAGCACCGAAGTTCGACTGGGTTGCAGTCATGATTGAGAAGTCGAAGGATACTGCAAAGCTCTCGCTGGATGATCTCTGTGGAACGCTACAAGCTCACGAGGTGAGGATGAACCGTGCAGCTGGGAAAATAGTAGAGAAAGCTCTCCATGTCAAGACTGAGCATTCTACACCAAACTACAACAAAAGTGGAGGTGCTAGGAGCTCACGGGGAGATGGCCGAGGCCGCGGGAGGTCGTTCACACACGGGAGAGGTCGAGGCCGAGGAGGTCGTGGAAGGGGCTTTGACAATAAAAGCCACATCCAATGTTTTCACTGTAAGAAATTTGGCCACATAAAGGCCGAGTGCAGAGCTTGTGAGAAGCAACTAGAGAAGGATGCTGGTCTTGTTGTAGAGGAGGAAAGCACTGAGAACCTTTTCATGGCTAGTTGCTCCACAAGAGAACAATCTAGCACTGTATGGCTCATAGACTCGGGGTGCTCAAATCACATGACCGGGGACAAATCTTTGTTTAGCAGCCTCGATGAGTCACTGAGCATCACAGTGAGACTGGGAGATGATAAGCAGATGAAGGTGTGTGGCGAGGGGGTCGTTGCTGTAAACACAAGCGCGGGAACTCAGAAGAGACTACAAGGGGTTCAATATGTGCCGGGGTTGGCACACAACCTTTTGAGTGTGGGACAATTGCTCACCAAAGGGTATTCCATGGTGTTTGAGAAGAATCAGTGTGTTATCACTAATAATCAAGTGAAGAGTCAAGCAATATGCGTCCCGAGATCAAGCAACAATATGTTTCCACTTGATATTGCGAAGATAGGAAGCATAGTGATGAATGCAAGGAGTCAAATACTAGAGGAATTGTGGCATCTAAGGTTGGGGCATCTGAATTATAACAGTTTGATGTCCATTGCTCACAAGAAGCTGGTATTCGGGATGCCTGAACTAAAGCAAGGATTGCAGTGCGAAGGTTGTGCATTGATGAAGCAGTCAAGAAACTCTTTTCCCAATAGAGTGGCACGAAGAGCTAGCGCATGCCTTCAGTTAATTCATATGGATCTCTGCGGTCCTATGAGTGAGGACTCATTGGGAGGCAACAGGTACTTCTATCTATTTGTTGATGACTGTAGCAGGTGGAGCAAGGTGTTCTTCATCAAGAATAAGTCCGAGGCCTTCACAAAGTTTTGAACTTTCCATGCTTCTGTGGAGAGACAGACCGGGATGAAGCTCAAAGCAGTAAGGAGTGATCGTGGAGGTGAGTTCTCATCAAAAAAAATTTGAAGACTATTGCAATGAGTATGGCATTCGAAGGGAATTCACAGCCCCCTACACACCTCAGCAAAACGACATTGTTGAGCGCAAGAACCGCACCATTGTTGGGATGGCCAGAGGTTTGCTCAAGAGTGGAGGATTGCCCATGAAATTCTGGGGGGAGGCAGTGTCTACTATGGTGCACCTCATCAACCGATCACCAACTCACGCGCTGCAAGGCAAGACTCCCTATGAGGTTTGGCATGGAGGTAAACCATCTGTAAGCCATCTTTGAGTATTTGGCTGTATTGCTTTTACCTTAATTCCATCACAGAAGCTGCAGAAGCTCAGTGACAAACTTGAAAAGTGTGTATTTATTGGGTATTGTCTTGAATCCAAGGCATACAAGCTGTTTAACCCCATTACCTGTAAAGTTATTGCAAGCAGGGATGTTGTGTTTCTTGAGGAGTCTCGGTGGAAGTGGGATGATTGTTCTCATGAAGGGCCTAAAATCTTAATTAAAAGTGCAATAGGTGGCGCTGGTGATGCAGTAATTGAGACAGGAGAGGTTACTGAACAGTTTGCAGGAAGACAAGGTGAACGAGGTGCACAAACTGATGAAACACCACCAAGGAAGACACGCTCACTGGAAGACATATATAGCAGGTGTACATTTGCTCTGTGTGCTGGTGCTCTAGCTAATTTTAAAGAAGCAGTGAAGCATAAGAGGTGGCAGGAGGCAATGAATGCTGAGATGGCATCTATTGAGAAGAATAGCACCAGGGAACTGTGTGAGTTGCCAATCGGCAAGCATGCTGTGGGATTAAAATGGATATACAAGCTCAAAGTGAATGCTCAAGGAGAGGTTGCTAAATTGAAAGCTAGGTTGGTCGCCAAGGGATATTCACAGCAGCAAGGTGTAGATTATGAGGAGGTGTTCTCCCCAGTAGCCAGGTTGGAGACAGTAAGACTTGTGCTTGCGCTCGCAGCTCATGCAGGTTGGCCAGTTCATCATTTCGATGTGAAATCGGCATTCTTAAATGGAGACATACAAGAGGAGGTTTATGTAATGCAACCAGAGGGCTATGAAGTCAAATGGAAGGAAAATCAAGTGTATAGGTTGAAGAAAGCATTGTATGGCCTGAAGCAAGCCCCCGTGCATGGTATGGAAGAATTGATCAACACTTTCATGATCATGGGTTTATTCGAAGTGAATTTGAGCATACTTTGTATAGGAAGGTATTGGAGAATGGAGACAGTCTGTTACTGAGTCTCTATGTGGACGATATCATCTATACTAGTTCATCTAGTGCTCTTGTGAAACAGTTCAAGATAGACATGATAAAGACATTTGTATGTCTGACCTGGGTGAGTTGAGCTTCTTTCTCGGGCTTGAGATTAAACAAGAATCAAGTGGGATTTATATTAGACAGAAGAGTTACATTGAAGTGATCTTATAACAACTCAATATGGTGAATTGTAAACCTGTGATGACACTTATGGGAGTAAATGAGAAGACACTCAGAAGCACTGATGCTGAGCTCACAGATCCAATGATGTATAAGAGTCTCGTTGGGAAGCTGTTGTATCTTACTCATTCACGACTGGACACTTGCTTTGCTGTGAGCTATCTAGCAAGATACATGCATTCGCCCTGTAATTCACACTTCACTGCTGCAAAACGTGTAGTGAGGTATCTCGCTGGTACCAAAGACCTTGGTCTGTGGTTCTCTCGGGATGATGGTGGAATGCTAGAGGCTTTTTCGGACAGTAACTGGGGAGGATCCTTGCTAGACCGGAAGAGCACAACTGGGGTGCTAGTATAATTGGAACAGAGTACCATATCCTGGAGCTCGAGGAAGCAAGATGCTGTAGCACTATCAACCACATAGGCTGAGTACATAGCCTCCACCGCAGCTACCTGTCAAATTGTATGGTTCAGAAGGTTGCTAGAGGAATGTGGGCATGTTTTCAACAACCCAATTTACCTCTGGTGTGACAACCAATCAGCGATAGCTGTGGCAAAGAATCCGGCACACCATGGAAGGACCAAGCACATCGACGTTCGCTATCATTTCATCAGGGGACTGGTGAGTGACAGGGTAATCTCCATACAACATTGCTCTACTAATGATCAGCTTGCAGATTTGTTTACAAAACCCCTTTCACCTGAGAAGCATGTTATGATGAGGAGTATGATAGGAGTCCACGAGCTTCAATTAAGAGGGGGTGTTGAGAGGTTGATTGAAGACAAGACTCGGACAGCCGGCACAGTGAGCAAGTGAGGTGTATGGTGTGGAGAAGGGTTTGGTACGCTGGTGAAGAAGCAAACGAGTATGGCGTTGTACCACTGAGAATGGAGAACCATTTTGTTTAGAGAAGCAGGGCATGGATGCTAAGTCTTATGGGTAGTTAAAGCAGTTGAAACCTTTTTGTATGTATTAATATTTTAATGCATGAATCTCTGGGTGTGAGTGATGGGCAAATGGTTGAGTGAGTCTAGATTATTTTAGACCAATGGGAAAACATTTTGATGTCTCGCCCAATAGCTTTTGAGTTAAGTGTTTACTTGTTTGTAGTTTTATATATATATCCTAAAGCTAGTGGATTTTTTTATTGGCTGAGAAAACCTTTGTCTCCCACTTTGTGCTTTGACTCTTTGACTGTGTGTGAATATTGAACCAAAGAAACCCCAGGTATTTCGTTGAACACCTCTGGACATTCACTCGTTCGTCTTCCAGATCTCAACAATTCTCTCTAGACATCCTGCTTTAGTTCCTATATTATTTCTCACCATCACAAGATATCTTTTGACCATGCCCCTCTACTGCTTGTCGCTACACATTGATGTTTTTTAAAAACAATTTTTTACATTTTGATAATTTTTGGTTAGAATATATTTGGAATGCCATCGTTTTATCTGTGATTCTTAGAATTTTGTTCCTAACTCCTCCCTGGTGCATACCTTCTCCAATTTGATTACTCATGCTAGGACAAACCTGATTAATTGGAGAACAATGGGTACGAACTCCCTAAACAAGCAACTTTCCCTTCATTTAAACTAATACCTCTTTCTTGTCAAGAATGTCTAAAAGAATGAGATTCTTCTTCATTTCAAGTATGCATATGACTTTCTTCTATTCCCATACTTCTCCATCAAAGATTTGAATAGCATACCATACCAATACCAAAAATCTACAGGGCATGTTTGTCACCAAGCAATACTACACCCTTGCATTCTTGGAAGATCATGAGGTATTCTGTGATAGAGGAAGTTCTAGCATGTTGCACCACAATAGACACATATTCTCATTTTTTTCTTGGCATTTCTAGTGTACCATTTATAACCTTTGTGATTTCTCTCATTAGCTTTTCTCATTGTCTATAACGTTTAGAATTGTAATGTCTAAGCATTTGGCAATAGAAGCATCCCACTAGCTTCTTGCCTGTCAACATAGAGTTGTTTTGAAACTTCCACTAACACTACTATCTCTTATGGCAATATATGTGGCCTAGTCCACAAAATGGGTTTCCATTTTCACTTTCTACAATCTACTTTCCTAATATACTGGAATTGAGTAAATTATATCTCAACCACAAGTCAATGTATCCACAAAATAAGTACATGAAGGAAATAACATGGCACAACAAGATGAAACTTGGTTGTCATCAAAGTAATCTCTACTTCTAGATAATTCAATTCCATAATGATCTCATTAAACTTGATAATTTGCTGCTCCATATATGCATATTCTTCTATACAAGGGTTGCAGAGTCTTCATTTCATGTATAACTTATTGGTTAGAATTTCCGTCAGATACAAAAAATCTTAAGTTTCCAATATAACTGTGTATCTATGTTGATTTTTACCACTTATTATAACTTTTTATTTGTTAAACTCGGTGGAATTGAAAAATGAGCTTTCTTCATGATCTTTTCCTTTTCATATTTTAATAAGGATTCTGGCAATCTAGCTCTGGCAAGCAATACCTACTGAGCATCTTGTTGCACCAACAGGGCTTTCATCTTGATTCTATATATACTAAAGCTATTTTTATCCATTGAATTGTCATAAATCATGTTTGGAAATTATATTTCATACACTTTTCTAAGCTTTCCAAACTAACTCTAGTGCTAATCATTACTCAAAACCATGTGAACTATTAATCTAGACATGATTGGACTGGAGCTGTGCCGCACAGTCACCTGCCTCCATGTATTGTGTGAAGCCACTAGAACTTGTTTCCTTGTCTTACAGTTCATGAGTTGGCAGAATTCCTATTTTGTTAAGTTCTAATTCCATAGGTTTTACTTTCGGCTGTAAAGTTTTGTTATTTAAGCATCTAGAAATATAGTGAATGAGGTGTGCTAAACATTCAAATAAGAAGTTCTTGATTTCCTGGGTTATTTCTCTAACATCTGATATCAAAGAACAGGTTGAACGTCTAAGTATCCTAGACTCCACAAAATGTCGATTGTTCCACGGTGGGTGGCAAAGGAGAGTGGCGGGGTGTCATTATGTTTTCCGATGCTGAACCCCTCAAACTATATGGCATGGGCGGTAAGCATGGAGGCAATCCTTGATGCCCAGGGAACATGGGAGGAGGTGGAACCGGCGGAAGGAGCACAAGTAGATGCAAAGAAGGACAAGGCAGCGCGAGCACACATCTTGCAGTGCTTCCCGGAAGACATTCTTCTCCAAATCACAATGAAGAAGACAGCGATGGACACCTGGGATAGTCTCAAGACAAGGTACCTGGGTGCTGATCAGGTGAAGAAGGCGCGTTTGCAGACACTGAAGAGCGAGTTTGATGCCCTCTCAATGAAGGAAAATGAAACTGTTGATGAGTTCGCCGGCAAACTAAGCGCCATGTTCAGTAAATATTCCATCCTTGGCGCCAAACTTGAAGACTCCGTCCTTGTCAAGAAGCTACTCGACTCCGTCCCCGACAAATATTTCCCCGTTGTCGCCGGGATCGAGCAGTTCTATGATCTCGAGACCATGGCATTTGAGGAGGCGGTAGGACGACTAAAAGTATTCGAGGAGCGAGTAGTGTGGCTACGCAGCAACGCCGATGGCCAGCTCTTGCTCACTCAGGCTGAGTGGCAGGTGCGGCAGAGGGGGGTCATCGCCGACACTTTGTCAGGAGAAAAGGGTCGTAGCTCCAGAAATCTTGATCATGGAAGAGAGCGTGGACGGTGGCGCGGTCGCGGCCTCGGCGGTCATATATAGTGCGCCACATCAAGAAAGTACAGGAGGAAGCACTAGCGGTGTGGACCCCGCCCAAAGCTTGATTAGAATAATCAAAGCATTGTTTTTCCCCTTTATTCTCTTCCCTTTTGTCAGGTTGTTTCTCAAATCAAGTGGTGATGAGGAATTCCCTGGAGGAATTCATGGGTTCCCATCACATCTATGCCTTTGATATTTCAGCCTTTTTAACTTTTATTGTTTTCCTCTCTCTTGTGCTTCTTCTTCATTCCTTTGTCTTGTAAAGGAGGTTGCTAGTTGGAAGGTTTTTTTGAAGCTTGGTTTTCAGCTGGGCTATCTTTTCAACACTTTCTTTTTCTCGCCATCATAGTAAGCCCCTAGCCATTCTTGGTTAAATTCTTTTAGTAGTGTTGTTTTTGGTAATTAAAACCATGACATTTTCTCTATCCTTTGATTAGCTTGCCATGTTTTGTTGAATAGCATGTTAGCTCTTTTTTATTTAGAAACCTTGGCATGTTGATGGCTAAATTCGGAGTTGTTCATGCTTGTTGTTCTCTTAGTTCATAGCTCATAATTGTTGTTGAAATCCTTGGAGCTTAGTGTTAGCTCGAGGGCTTGTGCTTAACCATCCTTGTTTTGAGAAAGGTTTGGCCTTGGCATTAGTTTAATGAGTGTTAAGTTGCTTGTTTCTTGCTCACCCAAGCATGGTGGAGATTCTTGGACCTTATTTGAGGGTAGAACCAGCATGCTAAAAGCCATGCATATAGTGTATGTTTCCATGTATACATATATATATATATACATGTATTTTATATATGTATTGGTTGTATAAATAGCTAGATATGTTTTTTTTTCTCAGTTTGGGTTCTACAACTATTGTTGTTGGTGGAGTGGTTTTGTAAAGTTGATAGCATTATTGTGTTAATATGTCTAAAGACTAGAGCTTGGTTGTGAATCTGCAGTAAATGTTTTTTTGTGTTAATGGTTTGCCTATTTATTAGTTCAAGGCAAATGTCAAATGATTGGGGGTTAAGCATTGGATCACTTTTAATTTTTAATCATGTTAATTGGTTAAGCCTTTGAGATGTATTTATTTCTTGTGTGTGTTCCTGCTGGAATACATACAAGACACTTATTTTATTTAGTTTATTTATTTATTTATTTATTTTGGTTTCTCTCTCTAGAGAATGTAAAAGTAATACTTGGTTGGTGTTTAAACTTGTGATTAGAATGATTTTGTTTTACCGTTGGTAAATCATTGGATTTTAGGATCATTTTAGGGAGTGGTCTTGGATCTCATTTTGCAATTAGGCCAATACTAGGTAAGTAATCCACCGATAACTCCGTATTTTCAATATTTTAGAAATTATTTTATTCGGTAAAATAATTATCTAGTATTTTGTTATTTTATTTTGAAAATCTATTATTTTTGTTAATATTGATATTATTTAACTGGAATATGTATTTTGAGGCATTTTCTTTAATTAATTATTTTTGTTTAGTTGTTGACTTGGTAAATCTACATTGGTGTAATACTAATTAAAGGATTGCTATTCATTTTAACTTGGTTGTTAATTTATTATTTATACTAAGTGTGCGATTACAGTCAAATGATTACTTCAACATTTATAAAATTCGTTTGTTTGTAGGCATGGGTTAATGATTCTGCTATCATTTGGATTGACTTAGTTAATTCCATTATTTATTTATTTATTTAATCATTTAATTTAGTTTTGAAGGAGCTGGTGTTTTGAATAATTTTAAATACTTTATGCACTTAAATTTTTATATTTCATTTATGGTTATCGATTTATTTCCCTTAAAGTGAGATTTTGATATTTATTAGTATTTTTGAATATATATGAACTTGAGGAATTTTAGAAATTTCTGAACTTGTACTTTGTAAATATTTTGTATCTGAATGTTTTGGTCTCCAAATGAGCGATATGCAACCCTGTCAGTGCGGGGTTAAACCCTGACCTTATCGACAAGTAATTTTGGGAAAATGAGACTGCAGTTTCGCACCGTGTCAGTTCGGTGAAATAATCAACGGCCACCTAGTATTCAGTCTCGAGTCACCGAGGGTAAATAAATGATTTCTGTTATTTTGGGCTCGGGTCTGTCACCAAGGATAAACAAATGACCTTTGGCACTTACAGTGAATTTGGAGACATACTCTCGATTTTGTTATCTATGCTTTATCCTTTGGTTTTGATAATACTATTTGGTGCTATTGACTTTTGTACAAATTTCATATTCGTATTCCTGGTTTTCAAAATTTTGGTGAACGACTTACTTGGAAATATTCTTTTATTAAAATATTATACTCTGTATTTTGTTAAATTGTGATTTCGGAGACTTGTGCTATTCTGAAAATCCGGTATACTTGAAAAGTTACTTTTGTAATTTCTGATTTAGTCTAACTATGGTTTGGAAACTTATGCTCATATTTAGAAAATTTTCTATATTTTTTATTTAAAACTTTGAATCTAGTATTCTTAAATAGCGGTATTACTTGAGAACTATACCTCTGTTGAATTATCTATTTTGTATTAGTTTAAACTATGTTTAAACTTTGAATTATTCTTTATATCTGAATTCGTGATTTATAAACCCTGTTGTTTTAAAACAATTTCTGGATTACTTACTGGGCTAGTGAGCTCATGGATTTGTTTTAAATCCTTTTCAGATCAAGAGTGGTAGACCATGGTGGATCTTGAAAGACTGCCTGTAGATGTTGCTTGCCCTGTTGTATAATTGTAGTCCTTGTCATTGTCTATCACTATGTTCCTGTATTTTGTATTTCTGGACTTCTTGTATCTTTGCATTATATACTTTGTAGAGTCTGTAATCCTGTAACCCAGTTGGTTTGTTATAGTTTTGTTTGTCCTAAATCAGGTTCTGAGGCCTTGCAGGTCTACTTGGTTCACGTCTTGTGGATCTGCGGCTGTTTGTCTGCGCACCAGGTCCGGCGAGCCGGGTTCGGGGCGTGACAAGCGGCACCGTAAGTGGCACTCATGACAAGAGTCGCATAAAATGCTTCAAGTGCAAGAAAATGGGCCATTACACGTCTGAATGCCGTGGCAAGCAGCGCCACGATGAAGCTCATCTCACTCGCACCGTCGATGAAGAGCCTGTACTGTTACTAACCATGTCCCAAGGAGGGACACGCACTGGGCAAGAGTAGCAGGATGATGCATTGCTCAACGAAGAGAGAACACTGCTAGAAAGGCACCATGACGACAAGAAGGAAGAAAATGAGGATCTCCGGTACCTCGACAATGGTGCTAGTAATCACATGACTGGACATCGCGCGAAGTTTCAAGAATTGAATGAAGCTGTCACTGGGAGGGTGAGGCTCAACAACGAGTCAACAGTCCAGATCATGGGCAAGGGAACAGTTATATTTTCCTGCAAGAACGGTGATCAGAAGGCTCTCCAAGAGGTATACTACATTCCAAAACTTTGTAGTAACATTATAAGCCTTGGGCAGATGACCGAAGATGGGAATGAAGTGCTCATGTTAGGAGACATCACAAAGGTGTTCGACAAGAGCGGTAAGCTCCTAATGTCAGTGAAATGGACACGAAACTGGTTATACAAGATAAACTTGAAGACAGTCAAGCCGGTATGTCTTCTAGCAAACTTCGAAGATCCAGCATGGTTGTGGCATATGAGGCTCAGTCATGTCAATTTCTATGACTTAAGGCTCTTAGGGGAGAAGGGGATGGCGGTTGGCATGCCAATGCTGACCCACCCGAATCAGCTATGCGAGACGTGTGTAATTGCTAAGCATGCACGTTCACCATTCTCGCATTAGGCAAATTTCAGAGCGAAGAGGCCACTTGAACTTCTCCATGCTGATATATGCGGGCCGATCTCTCCCTGTACATTCGCCGGTAACAAGTACTTTCTCTTGATTATTGATGATTTCACGCGATGGATGTGGGTGTATGTACTTGCAGCAAAGAGTGATGCATTCCAGGCATTCAAGAAGTTCAGAACATTGATGGAGAATAAGACCGAACACAATATCATAACGCTTCAAACGGATCACGGTGGTGAGTTCCTGTCCATGGAGTTCACCCGTTTCTGTGAAAATAAAGGAATTGAATGGCATTTCAGGGCTCCCTACACACCACAGCATAACGGTGTTGTGGAACGCCGAAACCGCACTGTGATGGCCATGGCAAGATCACTGCTCAAAAGTATGCTGGTGCCCGCAAGGTTTTGGGGAGAGGCGGCCAGACATGCAGTTTATTTGCTTAACGTCTCCCAACCAAAGCACTAGGAATACGCACCCCATTTGAAGCCTGGATGGGGAGAAAACCTTACCTCGCACACCTGAGAGTATTTGGTTGTCTGGTGTAAGTAAAGAATACAACTCCTCATATCAAAAAGCTTGACGACATGAGCTCACCCATGGTATACCTGGGTGTCGAGGAAGGCTGCAAAGCTCATCGCTTATTTGATCCGTGCCAGGGTAAACTTCAAGTAAGTAGAGTTGTTGTTTTCCAAGAAAATCTTGAATGGAAATGGAATGCAGGTGATAGCAATGAAGTGGAGTTGCCGGAATTCATTGTCTTGGACACATTCTACTCCGATGATCCACATGTTATGGCGGACACGGGAGGTGCTATGCCACCTTCGGGAGCCATGACACCCACGGCGGAAGCATCAAGCTTGTTTACACCACCATCGAGCACCCAGACGACTACCTCATCTCCGATGTCATCTACACCGATCTCCCATGATGGGACAGTCCGTTTCAGGTCCCTCGCTGACATCTACGCCAACCTTGAAGAAGTGGTCGCTTGCAATGAAGAAGAGGGTGAGATGATGATGGTGATGTCTGAAGAGCCATCCTTCTACCAAGAAGCTGCAAAAAAGGCCTGCTGGTTTGAAGCAATGGAGAAGGAGTTAGAGTCCATTGAGAAGAACAACACGTGGACCCTAACTGAGCTCCCATCAGGTCACAAACCCATCGGCCTGAAATGGGTGTATAAATTGAAGAAAGATTCAGATGGACATATAATCAAACACAAAGCAAGGTTAGTGGCTAAAGGTTATGTACAAAGGCAAAGTATTGACTTTGAAGAAGTGTTTGTGCCAGTTGCAAAACTTGACACCGTTCGAGTCATTCTTGCACTTACAGCAAATGGGGGTTGGAAGGTACACCATTTGGACGCAAAATCTGCATTTCTTAATGGGGAATTGGAAGAAGATGTTTATGTCACTCAACTAGAGGGGTTTGAGATACAAAGCCAAAAGCATATGGTGTACAAACTGTTGAAGGCTCTCTATGGATTACGGCAAGCTCCGCAGGCCTAGAACAGCCGATTAGACAGGAGTCTAAAAGGACTCGATTTCAATAAATGCACTCAAGAACAGGCAGTATACACTAGAGGGGAAGGAGAGGCAAGTATGATTGTTGGAGTGTATGTTGATGATCTCATTGTGACAGGAAGCAACACTGAAGAAGTCAAGAGATTCAAGGAGCAAATGATGATGGAATTTGAGATGAGTGACTTGGGACCTCTTTCCTATTACTTGGGGATTGAAGTAGAGCAGCAGAAGGACCGGATACTACTCAAACAATTAGCTTATGCCAAAAAAGTTCTGTCTCAATTTGGAATGGCAGATTGCAATACAGCAAAATACCCAATGGAACCCAAGATGTAGTTGTACAAGAACTTGGAAAGCACACCAGTTGATTCCACAGAATATAGATGAATCATTGGCTGTCTTAGATACCTTTTGCATACACGACCGGACTTGTCATATGCCATTGGGATGGCGAGCAGATATATGGAGAGACCTACAGTCATTCATCACAAGGTGGTTAAGCAAATTCTGAGATACTTGAGAGGAACAATTCACTTTGAACTCATTTACATGAAGGGACATCAAGAAGTGAGCATTTCTGGGTACTCGGACAGTGATTTGGTAGGAGACTAGGATAGGAGAAGAAGCACAAGTGGTATGGCTTTCTACTTCAATGAAAATTTGATATCCTGGAATTCACAAAAACAAAAAATTGTGGCGTTATCATCATGCGAAGCTGAGTTCATGGAGGCCATAGCAGCAGCTTGCCAGGCCCTTTGGTTGAGGAATCTTGTTAGTGAATTAACCAGGACAGATCTAAAACCAGTGACCCTTTTTGTTGATAACAAATCTGCCATTGCTCTCATGAAAAATCTTGTATTTCATGGACGAAGCAAGCACATAGGAACAAGATTTCATTTTATTAGAGAATGTGTGGAGAGAGGACAGATAATGGTAGAATTTGTAAACACCGGTGAATAGCGTGCTAATGCACTAACGAAAGCCTTGTCAGGAGTAAAGTTAGCTGCTATGCGTCAACTACTTAGTGTTCGTGATCTGGATGCATGTCAGGATTAAGAGGGGGTATGTGAACTATTAATCTAGACATGATTGGACTAGAGCAGTGCTACACAGTCACCTGCCTCCATGTATTGTGTGAAGCCACTAGAACTTGTTTCCTTGTTTTACTGTTCATGAGTTGCCATAATTCCTATTTTGTTAGGTTCTAATTCCATAGGTTTTACTTTCGGCTATAAGGTTTTGTTATTTAAGCATCTGGAAATATAGTGAATGAGGTGTGCTAAACATTTAAATCAAAAGTTCTTGATTTCCTGGGTTATTTCTCTAACAAACCAACCATCACAAATAAACCTATCTTCTAATTCATAAACATATAGAGATTTCAACTTCCAATATAATCTAATCTATCTATATTGCTTCTTAGAATCTGAATAACAACAATAATCTATCTCAATTGTTTCGTCTAAGACAATGTTTTAAAAGTCTTCAATCTGATGATTGAAACATATCACTCTATCACATATACCAATACAATATTTGGCAACTAACAATAAGTATAAAATCATATTTTATCTCATAGATTGTAAACTATTTTAAGATTATGAGGAACATAAAGAATCATTTTCTCAATTTAATTATCTCTATCATTAATTTGATTTTTATATAGTACAACCGAGGAATAAAATATTCCATCGAACATAAGCAAGAAAAAGGGAAAATAACTTGAGGTCCTTGGACTTTTACATATTGACCAAAAAGTCTAACTTTTGCAATGACCAACATTTTTCTAGTTTTATCTACAATTCTTTTGCAGTCCATGTAGACATCAAATCAATTTTTTAATTTTTATAATCGTGAAAGTGCCCTTCCTTCATCTTTTTCTATTTCCTTTCTCTCATCCATCTTCATCTCTTTCTCCTTCACTTTTTTTAGTAAATGTTCCTCCTTTAGTTGTTATTTTCTCTTTTTTTTCTAATGCATGGTCATCTTTTTATTATTTTTCTCTTTTTTTAGTCTTGCATTTAAATATTACCTCTTCTTTCTTGCCCATGTTTTTTCTCTTTTTTTATTTCATATATATTATAGAACTCCATTAACAATGTTCATTCTTCTTGTATGAGTTAAGATGGCCGAAAGAAAAAAGAATAATGATAAATAGGAAGAAAATGAATGAAGAGAAATAATGGTTAGCATAGAATAGCTTAGCGATTAAGATGACCAGCTAGTTGTTCTAACTAAAGTGTTAAGGAAGGAATATGACCCTAAGGGGCCGTTTGGTTCGTGGTAATGACATATTACCACATAATATGATTACCATGGTAATATGAGTAGGAATGTTATATGGTTGGGAATATTGCGGTAATTTGATATAACTATATTTGGTTGGGAACTCTTATTACCCAAAATAGTTTATTGCCGTGTTTGGTTGTCATAGTAATCAATTTGCTAAGATATAAAAAGTTATAAGATTACCACGGTAATCCAAGATAGACACCAAATTTGGTGGTAATAGGATTATCAACTTTCTTGGTAATATTTATAAGTTGGTAATGTGATATTACCATCCAGATTACCGCCGGTGCAATGCCAAATGTAGTAATATCTTCATATTATCACATAACACATGGTAATCTTTCTACATTACCGCGAACCAAACGGCCCCTAAAGAATAAATATGAACTATTGGGTCTGCCAAAAATGTATTATGCTGACCTTCAGTAGCTCTAACTGAATTAATAAGGAAGGAATATGACCACCTAAGGAATAACTATGAGTTAATAGCCCACTGACTCCGCTAATGGCTGTATATGAGCTAAAGACATCTTTAATGGTTAGACTCCAGGGGTTTAATGTTTATGCCATCATATTAATCCATTAAACTATTTCTATATTATACTATGAGACACAATCATTTCATTCAATTATTTCAATTATTTACAATGTACATTTCATTATCAATATATTTATCTCATAAAATTATTTTAATGAAAATAGTTAGATAATATATTATAAAAATTATTTTTTAAAATACATTATTTAAATATTTTTAAAAATTATGAATTTCTACAAAATAATATATTGTTAATCTTTTAAAGATTATTTAATTCTTGGTTTATTAAAAAAATAAAAATAATTATCAAATTAATGAAGATATAAGAAACAAATTAATATAAATTAAAATTACTAAAACTATTACATAATTAATGCCATTAATAATTGATAACATAAAAGAAATATTCGTATTAGTAATAAAATTTGGATAATTTTGGAAGTTTTTGGGATATGAAATATTTTCATAATTAACATAAAAAAGTGTAAGAAAATTTTGGAGAATTTTAAAATTATTTTAATTAGAAGCTTGTAAAAACAGGAGAGTATTTATATCCATAATAAAGTGGAAGATCAAACTAGCTCATGAGCTCATTTAGACTACTAAAAACTTTCGTTAAGTCTGAAGTAAACTTACTAAAACTAAAAATCAAATAGTATAAATAAATAAAATATCATAATTGCAACAAATTAGCACGTAAAATAAATCTAAAATCAGCTAAGGTCATTGACAAGTAATTTAATTTCATTTTTTTACAATCTTATTTATTTATTTATCGATAGGTAGATCGATAAAGAGATGATAGATGGATAGATCCATGATCAATGATCTATCTATCGATTGATGGATTGATTGATCATGGACAGATGGATAGATAGATGGATACATCAATGATCAATGGATGGATGGATAGATAGATGATTGATGGATGGATGGAGGTATAACGCCTTAATGTTTTGTTTTTTTGGATTTTAATTTTGTTGCTTGTGATTATGTGGCTCAATTTTGTTTGTTTTGTGTTTTTTCGTGGAGATTATGTTTGGGATTTCTGTTTGATTTGATCTTTGTGATGGTTGGTGTACTCTTGGAATGTATTTGGCATTTATAGATTCTTATTGTTTGGGAATAATTTGTATATATTATCAAGTGATAATGAGAAAAGTCAATATAATCACAAGTTCAACTATCGTTTGTCCACTCTCCTTCTTGATCGAAGTTGGAGGTTTATTGCCTATGAATTTTCTCCACATCTTTTTTTTTTTAAACTAATATTGAAAAGATGTTGTTTGAGATGATGATGATGTTATTATAATAGATTGTTCATTCGAATTTATTGCTTTTATGCATCAATGCATTCTTAGATGGGCCATAATTTCTTTTTTTTTTTAATTATTATCTTGTTGTCTAGCTGCTGTTGCATGGAAGGCTGGGCAGCCACTGGTGATTGAGGGGGTCGAAGTGGCTCCTCCTCCGGCAATGGAGATTTACGTCAAAATCTTATTCACTTCACCAATTGATGTCTTTGCACAATTGGTTTCAAGTATTTGGGTATGTAAATATATAAGTCTGGGTCTCTCACTTGTTGGCTAAGTAGCATGAACACAGTGACAAGATACGACACGCACACGGTGACAAGGTAATTTTTAAAAATTAAAAAATATTATATTTTTGTACAAAGTATTTATTACAAATATAAATTTATATATTTTTTTATGCAATATACTTATATACATCATATATTTACATATAAATTTATTTGGTGATCTTGTGTATTGGGAAATAATTTAAAAATATACATTAGTATTATATAAAAATCATTCACATATGTATTTGCTGTGTACAATTTTTTTATTTTACTTTTGCCATGTCCATGAGTATCGAACATGGTGTCTAGTGGTGTCCATGGTGGGTAGAAACCCGTATTTCCTCGGATCTTTGGACATGAAGCGGCGCCGGGGAGGGAGGTGAGAATTTCTATTATCAAAATTTATATGGCTTTAACTTAAACATTTTTTTTACGAAATGGATAAAAGAAACCAAATCAAACTGTTACAGACCGAGGTGCAGCAAACAGCACCAATAGTGACATAGCCACTAGGGTCAACATAAAAAGAAACAAAGTCGACCAGACGTGGAGCAACAAAAGCAAGGCAAGCACATATAAAACTGCACCTAGGGAATAGAGGAGGTCCCTAGGAGATTCAGGTGAAGGTACTAAGAGAAGCTAGCTCCGCTACACTCGAAACATCAAGGGCTACTCGACGCACCCCTCCTGGGTTCTGCAAACTCCAGGCTTCTATTGACTGACTGAAATGAGTCCTCTAGCTTTTGCCTTTTCTGATTAGGAGGTACAGACACCCAAAGCATAAATATGTGAGATATCTTAATGTGTCATTATAACTAAACACTTGTCTTGAGCTTTAAAGGTTAAAAGAAATCATGATATCAAGTCTCATATTTATTTGTGAAGAGTATTAATGTGTCATTATAATTTTCATTTTGTTCTATGTAGAATTGTGGAGAGTATCGGAGAGGGAGTTACAGAGCTTGCACCCGGCGATCATATCCTCCCTGTGTTCATCAGAGAGTGCAAGGATTGTGCTCACTGCAAGTCAGAGGAAAGCAAGATGTCCACCCTTCTAAGAATTAACACTGACATAGGAGTGATGATTGGGGATGGACTATCAAGGTTCTTGATTAATGGCAAACCTATATATCACTTTGTCAGAACCTCAACATTCAGTAAATGCACTGTTATTCATGTGGGTTGTCTTCCTAAACCACCCAAAGGTAAATTCTTATTCCAACCAAATATGTGATTTCAATGCATTTTGATAATTTTTTCAGGTCAATGTCGCAAAGCCTCCCAAAGGTTCATTAGTTGTTGTTTTCTTTTTTTTAAAGAGAACCACTGGTTATTAAAAAGAAACTAAGAGGAAGACAAGTATAAGTTCAAAAGCTAGAAGAACAAGGAACCAGCAACATCTGGTTCAAGAAGCTAAAACATTAAAATTTAAATCCAGACTCTTTGAATGCATTCATAATCTAGTAGGGAAGGTCTCACCCAAAGAGGAAGAGATTGAGGGCTGAGAAATTGAACCCATGTGTGGCTAAGTGGACAGCCGGCAGCAACCAATGGCGCAGGATGCAATGAATGGCATGAGAGTCATGCTCATTCAACAGGTATCTGATATTTGCAATCTGAGAGTTGAATCGCCAAGTAACAACAGGATCGGGATTTGTGATTGTTGCTAACATTGTGGGAGAGTGAAAAAAGATGTGCTTGATGCCAAGTCGTTGATCAGAAGTAGTTTGAAGCGCAATGCCGAGAGCGAAAAGATCATCCAAAGACGAGTCATCCATAGCTTGAGCACAACAGCCTGCGACGTTAATAACATAATTAGAATTAGAGATAAAGAAACCAACAAATCTTATCTTGTTGGCCTGATTGACATTAGCATGTGAGAATAAGATGAAGTCATCTGAGCTAGAAAAATTATTTAAGATAAGTTTCCGCCCGAGTAATCCACTATTGCATTCGACATGCTCTTGAACATGGGCTAACGCTTTGCAAACAACAATAGGGAAATTGATACGAGCATTGTGAAATATAATATCACATATGGATTTCCAGAGCATCCATGCGGTTGTAGCAATGACTGAATGGATGTGAGTGGAATAATTGCCCTTAGTGAGCCAGCAACCAGAAGCAAATCAATTAGGAAAATGAATGTATGTATTAATCTTCAAGCTGAGATAGGACTAATCTTGTTTGGTTCTGTTACAGAAATAGAAAAGATGATCAATAGTTTTAGGGGAGAGGCCACACAAAATGCAAGGATCATTAGGACCAAGTTTCAAATGATACAAGAAGTTTGAAGTAGACAAGCGGCCATGAAAGAGTGTCCATAAAAAATATTTAGCTCTAGGGGCAATATTGAGTTTCCAAATTAACCGCCAGCCAGGCCAAGCCTCCACCTGGGGAGTACACTGGTTTAACTGTCTATAAACTGTAGAGGAGAGTTTGTGTTGCTTGGTGGGAGGGTCCCAAATCCAATGATTGCAGGAATTGAGTTCGATAGAGGTAGAACTCAATTCCTGCAAATTAGCATTAGCACCAAACACATAATTCAGGTGAGCCTCACTTCATCTATCTTCATTAGCAACGTCAGAAATGGAAAGGAGATCAACATCAGCATTTATGTTAATAAACGTGGGCTTGAGAGCAAGAGGGATATAAAAAACCCAAGGATCCCAAAGAAAAGAAGTAAAATCAGGGTTGATCGAATTAATATGACAAAAAGATTTGATGTGCGCAACAACTTTATAAAGACTTCTAAAAAACCAAGAGCAATTCACAGGAGCTGAGTTTTTCCAAAAGTTCAAACTACCATATTTATGACACAAAATATCAACCCAAATGACATCCTCATTGTTTAAATAACCAAAAACATGCTTCGGCATAAGAGATGATTTAGCAAGAGATAAATTTCTGATACCGATGCCCCCCTCAGGCTTACCTTCATTGATAATTTTCCAGTTCACATTGTGGATGCCCTTTCCATTGCCATTCCTACTCCAGTAGAATTTCCTATTGGTGATCTCGGAAATAACTACTACAGGAATTGAATAAACAAAAAGCAAGTAGGTAGGAACGGAGAGGAGGAAAGAGTTAATTAAAGTGGCTTTCGCATCTGGTGAAAGATTGAAGGTACTCCAACGATTACATTGGTTGTGGATTTTCTCAATCATTGGATTAAAAGTAGAGGCAGCAAGACGTTTAGGAGAGATTAAGATTCCAAGGTATTTAAAGGGAAAGGAAGCTTGAGTAAGATTTAAAATGGACAAGATACGAGAGGAGATATGTTTATTGTACCAGGTTGGAAGAAAAATCTAAGACTTAGAAAAATTAGGACGTTGACCGGTGAGAAGACCATAAACATCCAAACACTGGTTAATGCTCCGGTCGACTCTCCTAGAAGCTTGGGTGACAAGAATTAAATCATCTGCGAACATGAGGTGGTTAAAGTTATGATTAAGATTTGAGTTAAAGCCAGGTATAATGCCACTCTCAAGTTTGGAATTTAACATGGAGGAAAGGACTTGGGTCACGATAATGAATAAGTAAGAAGAAATGGGATCCCCCTGGCGAACGCCTCTGGACGACGCAAACCACGGGGAGGTGTTACCATTGACCAAAATAGAGAAGGAATAGGACTGTAAGTAAGTGGAAATCCAAGAGATCCAAAGTGTAGGAAAATTCATACGAGTAAGAACAACAAGAATTGTGCTCCAATTGACAATATCGTATGCTTTTTCAATGCCTAATTTAATTAGCATCCTAGGGGGGTTCTTGAAATCAGTTTCTAAAGAATGAACAATCTCTTGTACTGCAATAATGTTATCGAATGAACACCGATCAAACATAAAACTAGCTTGTTCTAGACCAATCAGTTTAGGGAGAACAAGCTTCAAGCAATTGGCCAAAAGTTTAGAAATGATTTTGAAATTAACATTACAGAGTGAAACCGGGCGAAAATTAGATACACACCTAGGCCTATCCTTCTTGGGGATGAGGGTAATAAAAGTTTTGCCCCACGAAGAAGGAAGAATAGAATTGGTGAAGAAAAAATGAATGGCTAAAAACAAATGATCGCCAATAATAGACCAAAAATTTTGATAAAACTCCACGCTAAAACCGTCAGGTCCGGGAGACTTACCAGTGGGAAGATCCAAGATGGTTTGGTAAACTTCATGCTTAGTGACCTCCTGAATAAGAGATGCAGCATCCGAATCAGTAATGCATGGGAGATTACTAGGGAGAGCTTCAAAAGGGCTAACCGAGTTGTCATTAGGAGTACACCAGAGATTTTTATCGAATATGAGAAAGGCACCTTCAATGCTAGCCTGATCCTGACATTGGTTACCAAAAGAGTCTACGACCGGCGAAATGAAGTTAGTATGCATGCGTATACGGGTAATCACATGAAAAAAGCTAGTGTTTTTATCGACGTCCTTGATCCACGACAAATGAGCATGTTGAGCCCAAATGTTACTATTCTGACGCTGCAAGACTGAAAGATTAGTATAATAATTCATTAAGAGAGATTGAGAAATTAAATTAAAATCTGAATGTTCCGGGTTACTAATTTCAGCTTCGATATTTATCAAGTCAGACTCAATCTTGTTTACCTCACTTCGACGCAACATGCTGAGATTATAATGAGCACAAGATAAAAGATGTGTGAAGGCTTGCATGGGGTTTCCATGAGGGTGCTTGTTCCAGGCATCCCGAACGGCGTCATGACAGCCTATAAAATCAAACCATATATTATTAAACTGAAAAACAAATTTCAATGGAATTACAAAAGAACCGAGCTTGTCTATCGTAGTGGGTGAAAGGACCCCTCAGATGTTCGGTCCTGTGGAGGATAGAGTTGAAATCTCCAACAACTAACCAAGGAACCTGCAAAGAAGTAAGCTTAGAGAGTTCATGCCAAAGAAAGCATTGAGATCTAAAACGAGATGAGTTGTAAGTAACAGAGAGAAGAAAGGTTTTGGATAAATCATGGGTAACAATATGAAGAGCACGTCTGGATGCTGCAATGGGAGTAACAGCTCCAATGGATTTACGCCAAAACACAATGATTTCTCTAGAAAATCCATCGGAAAGGATAGCCGCCCAATCCCAATGTTTAGGGATTTTCCTGCAAAAGCGATCAAATCTATTAGCATTTGCTCTGGTCTCAACGAGACAAACAATAGCAGGTTTGTGTGCTTTAACAAGTCGAAAAACAAGAGAGGAGGTATCTCCAACAGAGATGCCCCTACAATTCCAACAGATGATTTTAATCATATGCATAACAACCATTAAAAAGGATAGGTAAGGAGGGACACTTCCTAGGAGAGAAGAAGATCAATTGACGACTAAGAGCAAGGCTCTTCAGCTTCCAATCTCCCCTTCTTTGGAGAGGTACTATGCATGCTTGATCCTTTTCGAACAAGGGCCTCCTGACGGGCTTTCGTTTGATATTGCATAAGACTCATTTCATCATCTGGGCAAACATCTGAGAGAGCATCCTTGGACAAATCATCATCATCGTCTTCGTCCGAGTACTCCTCTCCTCGACTATCATCTTCTTCCATGTCTTCTACATCAAGAACATTAGAAACCTTGTCAACAAGGCTGGTATAGGGATTAGGGTTTTGGGGAGAAGGGGACGCTGATGATGGCTGTATCGAAGAACGCAGTACGGGAGGGGGGATTTTGAACGGTGCGACCCACTACTTTTTTCTTTACTTGGGGATGTGTGGAGGGGTGTGTTTTGATTGGATGTTAAGGGCGGTGAAGTACTAAGTGGAAGCGGGTCTCCGTCTTGGAACTCACAAGCATTAATTGGAACGTTGGGAGATGAAGAGGCAACGGGCGGGCTAGCGGAGGTGCATTGATTAGAGAGTTGATCAGTGACAACGCCAACAGGAGATGTGACAAGGGATGTAGGTGGCCGCCCACTAGGAACAGTTCTCCTTCCGCCACATATACTGTGCATGTCAGTACCTCGAGACGTGTTGAGTTCGGGTCTCATCTTGGCTGCTGCACTGTGGGTCATGTGAGCGGTACTTGTACCGCCCCGTAACCACGGGTGCTACCACGCTGGCGAGCCACCAATAACCAGGGACCAAAATCAGAGTCTGAAATATTTTGCACAGTTTGTTCTGCATTATCCGACGGGGGCGGTCCGGAGGAGGATCCACATCATCCATGCGCTGATCCTGAACATCCGATACTGGGCTAGAACCATGCCCAACCTTCCACGTTGAATGGGGCCACATGGTTTTAGCAGCACCGGATTTCACAGATCGGGGACAAGAGTTACTACCATGACTGACCATTCCACAAGAATAGCAGAACATCGGCAAGCGCTCATATTGAACAACAATAAACACTCTATGGAGATCGTCACCAATCCAGAAGCCACGACTGAGCAGTTTAGACAGATCAATTTTGACACAAATACGGGCATATTTGGACCGACTGAGAGAGGACGTGAAATCATCAACCTTGAGTAGAGTTCCAAACTAGCTGGCTATGGACTCCAAGGTTTCACCTTCCCAGAACTCCACAGGAAGATTATGGAGTTGCAACCAGATAGCTGCAGTGCTAAGCTTAGCGAAAGTGGCCTCGAAGAAGGGTTTTCCACGGTGAAAGCTGAAGAATTATGCCATTAACAGACCTAGGAATGGAAGTGGGGCTGGGCGAGGCGGGGAATGGGATCCCTGTCCCCATCCCCGCTCTCTACGGGACGGAGATTCCCCGGTTTAAAATTCCCCCAGGGGAAAAATCGCCCCCCCCCCTGCGGGGATCCCTGGCCCGCCCAAAACATTGATATAAAAATTTTCTGTAAATAACTATAATATTTCTAATGCATTTATGTTACACATATGCTAAAGATGCTATATACAATTGAAAATAAAAAATATAATGTATGATGAAATAAAATAAAAATTCTCAACCAAAGTTTTTTTTTTTTTACAACATACACATCATATATAAAATAAAAATTCATACAAAATATTTCTCCTAATAAGTCATAATATAATGTTTGATGAAACAACAACATTAAGGTACAAATTAAGTAATACAAATAACATAAATTTTTAAATTAAATTAAAATTACAAATCCATTAAATAAAATTCATAATGCAAAACTAGCACAATAATTTCATGCTTCCATCAATTTGTTTCCTCTTTCTCCAAAACTAGCACAATAATGCAAAACTAACATAATAATTTCATGCAAAACAGCATCAGGGTTACAAGGGGTTATTTTAGAGATAAATAATTAGTTTTTATGAATATTAGAAATTCGAAAATTAGAAGTTTGAATTTTAATTTTGTAAATATATTATATAATAATTTTATTAAAATAATTTATGATTTTATTAAATAAATATGTTTTAATGAAATATATAAATATAAATAGTTAACAAGTTGTGTGAAAGAATTGTGAGTCCCATTTTATAATATAAAGATAAATTAATGGATTTAAAAAATAATATTTACCACTAAATAAATATATATATAACGTTATTTCAAATTTATTGTTACAATTATATTTAAACTTAGTTATTTTAAATTAAGTTTCTATTAAATATGAAAGTTATATATACTAAAAACTTATTAATAACTAAAAAAATATTAACAAATAAATATTTATTGATTATATATATATATATATTATTATTATTATATTAATGTTGAAATAATCTTTAATAAATATAATATAGTTTTTAGGGAATCCCGCGTGGGTGGGGGTTCCCATGGGAGCAGGGCGGGAGCGAGGCGGGAGACCATACTCACTCCCTTTGGAAAGGAGATCAGTTTTAACTTCTGCAAAGGGTGGGGATTTGCCGAAAAGCTTCCCGTAAAGTGCATGTTAAAACTTCATTCTAGCTCGGCTCATGGTATCTCCGTCAATTCTAACAAAGTCAGTTGTTGTTTCTTTGAGTTTATTGAGGATGTGAACATTGTGCAAAGGAGAATTATCTGCTGACTGTCGAACGAAGGAGGCGATTTGCGCCCAGGATTTGGGCTGTGAAGAAGGAGGAGAAGGGATCGAGTGCCGATCCCCGCTTGCCATGGCAAGAGGGGAGCGACGGAGATGGAGACAAAGAAGCAGAGGAGCAGAGAAACAGTTTCACTCAAAGATACTGCAACTCCCGAATCATTAATTGTTGCTTTTGGATTGGGAGCTATCAACCTTGTTGTGAGCCTTTTCTTCTTCCTTTGTTCCTTTCAAATGAAAATTATGCAGTTTTCGCTTTTATGTTTATTTTAAGGCTGCAGAAGGGGCCAGAATAGCAGGGGCTTCAAGGATTATTGGTGTTGATGTGAATCCAAGAAGATTTCTTGAAGATTTTTCCTTTTTGTAAGAAATTTTAGATTACTTTGATTGGTATGAAATTTTTCTAACCATTCTTGTTTGTAAACCAGCCAAAAAGTTGTGTAAACGAGTTTGTGAATCCAAAGGACTATCAAAAGCCATTTCAAGAGGTTCGTTTCATTATTATTCCAAACTACAAACTGGAGTTTCTTCTTGACTTCTGATTGTAAATAATTATTTCATAGTGGCCTTAAAACAGGCCATTATGGCTTCACGTGCAACTGGAGAAAATTCAAATGGTTTTTGTGTTACAAAAACAAATTTTGTGGCCATAGCGTTATAAAGTACAAACATTTATAGGTATGAATGAAATGAACCTCAATATTTGGCAAAATAATAATAAGTACAAAATCATATTTTACCTCATAGATTATGAACTATTTTAAGATTATGAGAAACACAAAGAATCATTTCTCAATTTAATTATCTCTATCATTAATTTGATTTTTATATAATACAACTGAAAAACAAAATATGCCATCGAACATAAGTAAAAAAATAAGGGAAAATAACTTAAGGTCCTTGGACTTTTACATGCTGACCAAAAAGTCTAACTCTTGTGATGATTAACATGTTTCTAGTTTTATCTATAATTCAGTTGTAGTCCATGTAGACATCAAATCAACTTTTTAATTTTTATAATCATAAAAGTGCCCTTCCTCCATCTTTTTCTATTTCCTTTCTCTCATCCATGTTCATCTATTTATCCTTCATTTTTTTTAGTAAATGTTCCTCCTTTTGTTGTTATTCTCCCTTTTTTTCTAGTAGATGTTCATCTTTTTATTGTTTTTCTCTTTTTTTAATCTTGTGTTTAAGTATTTGGTATAAATATCAAAATGGTCCCTCAATTTTTTGTTTTCCGCCCTTTTAGTCTTTCTAATATAAAATTCGTCCTTTTTTGTCCTTGTATTTGCACATTTTCGTCTTTTAGTTGTAAAATCCGCCTTTTTGGTCCTCGTATTTATACATTTTCATCCTTTTTGGTCCCTCTAATTCATCAACTAGAAGGACCAAAAAGGCAGATCCGTCAATTAGAGGGACCAAAAGGAGAAAAATGTGAAAATACGATGATAAAAAAGGCAGATTTTATATTAGAGGGACTACAAGGGCGGAAAACGCAAAATAGAGGGACCATTTTGATATTTTGACCTAAGTATTTCCTCTACTTTCTTGTCCATGTTTTTCTTATTCTTTTTATTTCATATATATTGTAGAATTCCATTAACAATGTTCATTCTTCTTGCATGAGTTAAGATGGCTGGAAGAAAAAAGAATAAAAATAAATAGAAAGAAAATGAATGAAGAGAAATAATGGTCAGCATAGAATAGCTTAGTGATTAAGATGACTAACTAGTTGTTCTAATTGAAGTAACAAGAAAAGAATATGAACCCCTAAAGAATAAATATGAACTAATGGATCTACCAAGATGTATTACACTGACCATCAATAGCTCTAATTGAATTGATAAGGGAGGAATATGACCGCATAAGGAATAACTATCAGTTAATGGCCCACTGATTCCGCTAATGGTTATATATGAGCTAAAGACATCTTTAATGGTTAGACTATTTAGGGGTTTAATGTTTATGCCATCCTTTTATTCCATTAAACTATTTCTATATTATATTGTGAGATACAATCATTTCGTTCTATTATTTCAATTATTTACAATGTACATTTCATTATCAATATATTTAAGTCATAAAATTATTTCATTAGTTAATGAAAATAATTAGATAATATATTATAAAAATTATATTTTTTTAAAATACATTATTTAAATATTTTTAAAAAATTATGAATTTCTACAAAATAATATATTGTTAATCTTTTAAAGATTATTTAATCCTTGGTTTATAAAAAAAATAAAAATAATTATCAAATTAATGAAGATATAAGAAAAAAATTAATATAAATTAAAATTTACTAAAAATATTACATAATTTATGTCATTAATAATTGATAACATAAAAGAAGTATTGCGGCAAACACACTAATTAAATTGTTTTAGTAATAAAATTTGATAATTTTTGAAATTTTTGGATATGAAAAATTGTGCATAATGAACATAAAAAAGAGTAAGAAAATTTTGAAGAATTTTGAAAATTATTTTAATTTGGAGTTTGTAAAGACAAGAGAGTATTTTTATCCATAATAAAGTAGAAGATCAAACTAGCTCTTGAGCTCATTTGGACCCCTAAAAACTTGCTTGACTTGTCCACCATGAGAGTTAAGTCCCCTCTACTTTGCGCAAGTTCATCAAGTCTGGAATAAACTTACTTAAACTAAAAATCAAATAGTATAAATAAATAAAATATCAAAATTGCATGAAATTAGCATGTAAAATAAATCTAAAAATCAACTAAGAAGGTCATTGACAACTATTTTAATTTTACTTTTTTTCAATCCTATCTATCGATAGATCGTTCGATAGAGAGAAGATAGATAGATGGATCCATGAAGTATGATCAATCGATCCATCCATCCATCGATGGATAGATGGGTTGATAGATGGATAGATCGATGATCTATCAATGGATGGATAGATAGATAGATGATGGATGAATGGATGGATAGATGATAAATAGATAGATCGATAGAGTGATGATAGATAGATAGATCCATGATCGATGATCTATCTATCCATCCATCCATCCATCAATCCATGATCTATCAATCGATCATGGATCCATGATAGGTCATGGATCATGGATATATAGATAGATAGATCAATAGAGATCCATGATAGATGACCTATCTATTGATCCATCCATCGATCAATTCATAATCGATGATCTATCTATCGGTTGACGGATCTGTTGATCATGGATAGATGGATAGACAGATAGATAGATGGAGTGAAGGATGGAGGTATAACGTCTTACTGATAATTAAGGAGGTCGAAGTGGCTCCTCAGGCAATGGAGATTCGCATCAAAAATTCTATTCACGTCACTTTGTCACACTAATGTCTTGGCAAAATTGGTTTTAAGTATTTGGGTATATAAATATACAAGTCCAGGTCTCTCACCTGCTGGTTAAGAAGCACGAACATGGTGACACGATACGACACCAACAAGGTGACACGGTAATTTTTAAAAGTTAACGACACGGGTACAACATGACACGGGTATTAAAAAACACTATATATTTGTATAAAGTATTTATTATAAATATAAATCTATATATATATATCATGTAATATACTTATATATATGCCATATATTTACCTATAGATTAATTTAGTAATATTGTGTATTTTGAAATAATTAAAAAAATAAACATTGGTATTTTAGAGAAATCCTTAACATATGTATTAGCGGTGTCCATTTTTTTTTATTTTACTTTTGCCATGTCCATGAGTATCCAACACTGTGTCATGTGCTGTCCACGGTGTGTTAGTGTCAACACGGGTATGACACTGGTACACCGAGCTCCCCGGCATGTCCGTGCTTCATAACCTGCTGGCAATTATTTTCGAAATTTTGCAAAAGGCAGAAACCCATGTTTCCTTGGATCTTTGGACATGGAGGGTGAGAATTTCTATTATCAAAATTTCCATGGCTTTAACTTAAGCACTTGTCTTAAGCTTTTAAGATTTAAAAAAAAAAAATCATGATATCAAGTATGATATTTATTTGTGAAGAATATTACTGTGTCAATATAATTTTCATTTTGTTCTATGTATAATCGTGGAGAGTGTTGGAGAGGGAGTTACAAACCTTGCACTGGGTGATCATATCCTCCCAATGTTCACTGGAAAGTGCAAGGATTGTGCTACATGTACACCCTACTCAGGATTAACACTAACAAGGGAATAATGATCGAGGATGGGTAATCAAGGTTCTGTAAGGTGTATAGCCTTTGTTTAAAACTCTAGAAAATGTGCAACTCAAATTGAGTTGTGCAAAAATTATTGTAGCAGTCAGTTTTTTTGGGGGAGCACGGGTTGTATGTGAGGTTTCCCTATATCAGAGGCTTACAGCCTGCATGATGCCCATATAGAATTTCCTAAGAGCAACTGCATAAAGTGGTACTGTGTCAGTTGCTGTACCAGGCCGCAAGAAACCCTCAAGTTTCGAGAGAAGTCATGCGAGCGGCATACAATCCGCATGGAACCCATATAAGTACTGTAGTATCACGAAAGACTTACTCAACTCTTCATTCTCTTTTTTATCTACATTGCATTCGGGAGAGTTTTTGAGAGAGGAAAGAAAGGAAAAGAGGGTTGCGGGCTAGATCTTCAAGATCCATCAAAGAGGAAAGCTTGGAGACGTTCTAGAGCTTCTGATCTGAGCTTGAAAGCTCTAAGAAGAAGAAGAGAAGGTACATTTGTGCTCTTCTTCTTCATTCTTGTAAACCTAAGCTAAGGCTTACAAGAAGGTGAGAAGTTAGCTAGGGCAAGTTGATTTTATTCGTGTTGTGTGCTTTTCATTGCTCAAGGAAGGCATGTTATTGATTGTATGCATCAATTGTTAGATTAAGCTAGTTTGTAGCTTAAGGGAGAAGAAGAACACTGTAGTTACTTCTCATACAACTTAAAAACTCTAGGTCTTTGTGGTTTCTCTTTGTAATAAAGAGTTTTCCCACATTGATTTTTCATCCTGAAAAATGTACATTGGCGTTTGAATACAAATTGCATGGTTTTTATTTATAGTTTTTATGTTTTATTGGTGTTGATGTGAATCCAAGAAGATTTCTTGAAGATTATTCTTGTTTATATGAAATTTTACATTGCTTTGATTGGTACCGGAACTTTTCTAACTATTCTTGTTTGTAATTTGTAAACCAGCCAAAAAGTCTGATGTCAACGAGTTTGTGAATCCAAAGGACTATCAGAAGTCAGTTCAAGAGGTTTGTTTCATTACTATTCCAAACCTCAAACTGGAGCTTCGTCTGGACTTCTTAATGTAAATAATTGTATGTGGGTGCTTGCTGAAATGACTGACGGTGGAGTTGATCGGAGCATCAAATGCACCAGCAACATTGATGCCATGATATTGGCTTTTGAATGCGTTCATGATGTATTTATCATTCCTCTTCTTCCTTCTTTTTGTATTCATCTCAATGTATGTATACTCTTAATGAAACTTAATTTTGTTGATATGTCACAGGGTTGGAGTGTTGCTGTTCTTGTCAGAGTGCCTCACAAAGATGCTGTGTTTAAGACGCACCGCACCCTATGAATGTTCTCAATGAAATAACACTCAAGGGAACATTCTTTGGTAACTGCACGCTTCACTCTGATCTCCCTGTTGTTGTTGAGAGATATATGAACAAGGTGAGTGGATTTATATACATATTTGAATTTGAAGTTGGACAACCATTTTTCATCGATGTTTTATTATAATGCAGGAGCTAGAGCTGGAGAAGTTCATCACTCATGAAGTCCCATTCTTTAGATTTCCTGCGAGTTTGTTGCCAAACAAAATAAGCCTGGCCTCTGGCCTTCGGCCAGTTCTTGTCGTTCATACAAAGTAGTGTTCTTGTTTTTCAGTTGAAAGAAATTTGTAAACAAGTCTGCATGTAGATCTAAATTCTGTGTGGAAATATATTCAGGGTAGCAAGACAATATTTTGTGTATTGACATAACTAAACTCAGGCAGACCAGCTTTTAATTGCCAACAAGCTTTATCCTTAATTGATTACTGTTCAAATCATTAAACTTTGAGTGATGACACAGACCAGAGCAATGATATAATGGTCCATAGTATATATACCCTTTCCACCAAACTCTTTGAATGATAAACAAATTAAATGACAAATCACATATAGAAATCACAGATTATGGACCCACATATTGTCCTTCAATTCCAACCTAGCTTTACCTCAACGGTAAGAAAGAACAGAGCCATAATAAGTTTCAAGATGCATATTCAGCAGATGCAATTCAAAACTATTAAGAATTGACTGATTTGATCATCTTGTCATACATTTTTGTGCTGCTCTTGATTTCCAACTTAATAGCAGAAACAAACCATCTGTTGCAAGTCTTATTTATTAAAGAACGAACAAACAAATATAGGGAATACCCAAAATAAACACATAAATGTCTGCAGATGACCTAATTACAATATGAAGGAAAACGTAAACAGGAAATTAAAAGTTAAGATGAACCTAGCAAGCAAAAGGAGTGACAGGAACATGGCACCCCATCTGTCATTATACTGCATCCTTAAAGAATTGGCATTTCCAAAAAAAAAAAAATAAAAGCTGGAAAAGTTGAACAGGAAGCATTATGAAAGAAATTTCCATTCAGCTCTGTTTGGCTGGAAATCATTAAAACACAACAAACCTGATGCATTATTGCCTGCTGCTGCCTAACATATAACATCAATTGTGTTATTGGTGCAAAAGCATAATGTAGGGCATAAGTTCAAATTACCGTTTTTCAACTTTTAATGCAAAAATGTGTCTCACAATGCATTGACAATTAATCCAAATCATCAAACATTGTCAGACAATTAAATTCTACTATGCATTGGCAAATCAGGGTAAATGAACCCAAATATCAGAGGTCAAGACTGCACTAGAATTCATTGGAACAACTTTTATGTACACACTGAGATGATAAACATGAGATTCGTAGACAAGAAATTGTAATAAAGAAAAGTTGAATGGGAACCATTAATGAATGAAATTATTGCCTTATAGCAGAGTAGAAGAGACCTAACTCATTATTGCCTGTAGACAAGCAGCATACATAATTCAGAACATCTTTGCATGGCCTCTCCTTCAGCTTCTAATTCAAACAAAAAGTACTTTATGGTGCACCAACAAATAAATCCAAATTCTCAAACATTTCCATCCAGATGCATAAACCAAAACCCTGACATTGTAAGTTAATTAAATCCTACTATTCCTTGAAAAATCAAGGAAATCAAACCCATATCAGAACTCAAAAATGGATTGTCATTCATCTGAACAATTTTTCATGTCCACGAAAATGAGGTTCATGTACCAAATAAATTATCAGAACCGAGAAAAAGAAAGTTCTCAAACTCACATAATTTTCATTTCTGAAGTAATTAAGGAGTAATTAAGGACAACAAATTATTCACCTCAAGCCTCCTGCACAAACATACTTCTCACAACAAGAATCAATATGATACAGATACATCATCGAAACATATCAAGTTATAAAGCAAAGAAAGTAGAAACCATACATTGTATAAATCATGCATTGTATTATTTACCAAATTTTTGTGTGTGTCTGAATGTGTGGGAGTGTGTACAAGAAAGCCGAAAAATCAAAGCATTACCATCAGTTTCCTACCCAGTATCAGAGACAATATCATCCCGGTGGGCAGCAACATGCACTAATTTCTGCAACACAGGCTTCAGTTCGTGATTACAGAACTCCTCATACTCCCCTTTATCCCCACCCTTCTTCTTCACTTCAACAACTACAAGCTCGGGAGTGAGCTCATATATCTCAGCGGCTATCGCCAATGGCCCCTTCTCCCCCTCCCTTGTCCCTTCAAGACTAACACTGTAATCTTTTTTCCTGACTGTGAAACTCACAACCTTTGCAATCTCCTCCAATTTAGAAATAATCTTTGACACTGGCTCCCCGGAAACAAACCTGCATTCCTCCACTCTCTCTTCAAACAATCCTGAAAGATTGAATCCCTGGGAGAATGATATGATATCAAAGGCATTCAAGCTTGCAGGTCTGGGCAAGCATAAGCCTTGCTTGAATGCAGGGGAGGAGGAATCAGGCTCGGATTCAGACTCAGACTCTGATTTCTCACTGGAAGGCGGTGATGGAGGGTCGCCCAAATCGTCAAAGCTGAAAAACTGATCGTTCTCGATGTAGAATCGGACATGCCGGAAACCCTTCTTGAACCAGCGATTCTCCATGATTTCAGGGATGGTGATCCTCGTCTGGGGATTGGTGTCTAGGAGACGGGAGAGGAAGCGGGTCAGATTGCCGGAGAACCATCTAGGGCATTGGAACTCACCTTTGTAAATCTTTTTTTATACATAACCATGAGATTTCGGTCTTGGAACGGGAGATAACCAGCCATGAGGACGAAGAGGACGACGCCGCAGGACCAGATGTCAGCCTTGGCGGCGTCGTAGCCACGGCAGGCGAGGACCTCCGGTGCGACGTACGCCGGCGTGCCGCAAAAGGTGTGGAAAAGCCCATCCTGATGGGTCTGATCGGCGACGGCGGACAGACCAAAGTCGGAGACCTTGAGATCGCCGTTCTCATCGAGAAGAAGATTCTCCGGCTTAATATCTCGATGGAAGACACCGCGGGCATGGCAGAAGGCGACGGCAGAGATGAGCTGCTGGAAATACCTCCGCGCAGTGTCCTCGCAAAGCCGACCCTTGGCGACGCGGGAGAAGAGCTCACCTCCGCGGACGAACTCCATGACGAAGTAGATCTTAGCCTTGGTGGCCATGACCTCGTGGAGATGAACGATGTTGGGGTGGCGGACGCGGCGGAGGATGGAGATCTCGCGCTTGATGTGGGCGATGAGACCTCGTTTGAGGATTTTTCTCCTTGTCGATCACCTTGATCGCGACGCTCTCACCAGTGCGTGCGTTGCGGGCGTGGTAGACCTTGGCGAAGGAGCCATGGCCGAGGAGCTTGCCGACCTCGTAGCGGCCAAGAAGAAGAGGCTTGCGCTTCTGGCGCAGCGAGAGGTCCGCCATGGATGGAGGGTTGCGAGCTCGAAGGAGCTTACGGGCTACTTATAAGAAGAGAACATCGAGCATCATCGAAGTTGGGAGGAGGAGACGAAGAGGGAGAGAAAAGAGTGATGCTGTGAATGAGTGCCACGTGGACTAAGTGTTTATGACGTGGCACATAAGAAAGGGACGTGTGAGCGGCGTGACTGGCAAGTGAGCGGGAACCTAGCTGACTTGCTTCCTTGAAGTTTGGGATGCCTTTTTAAAAAATTAAAAAAATTAATATTTTTTTATTTTTTTTATAAATATTTAATAATTAATGATTTATTATGTGTAGGAGTACTATTAGGACGTGAAACATGATGTTTGAAGTTTGAACCAAATTAACGGATTATGTCCGCTTAGTACTTTGGGTTAAAAATTTAAGTTTGATATAGCACCACCGGTTTTTTGCTTCTCCATTTTATCTAAATTACATAAATTAGAAAAAAGAAATTTGATTAAAATTAGTTGATAATTTAAAAAATTATAAAAATTATATTAATTTTTTTAAAAAAATTATTTTATTTAAAATATATTTTTAAAAAAATATATAGTTTAAAAATAACAATTTATTAAAAGTTGTAAAAATACATAATAATTAAATTTGGGGGAAAAAAATTTTTTTAATGCTTTATAAATTTTTTTAAAAATAGAGAAGTAAAAAAACAAAGAAAAATCTTTTGAATAGAGAAGTAAAAACAAAAATTCTAAAAATAAAAACAAGTAAAAACAGACTCGAGGGCGTATTAGTTAAATGTAAAAATTTTTAAATTTTATAAAAAAATAATTTAATAAATTATATCTAATTAAAAATTTTTGCAGTAATTAAATTTGTTAATAATGAATTATTGTATTTATATTTTATACAACTTCAGTTTTATGTTTTGATATTATTTTTATTTTGGGCAAGTTAAACATACTAAAACTTTGGAATTAATTACATTTCGATCTGATTAACTAGCATATTTAAGAAATGTTTAAGTTTTACTAAGTTTGAAATTGAATCACTCCAAATAATTATTTCGCTGAGAAACCAAAAAATAGTCTAGTAGTTTTTTTAAACTTTGTTCATGGCTGGTAAGTCTCCTGGGCTCAAAACCCTCTCGAGTTCAAATCTCCAAACACAATGTAAAAAAATAAAAAATGTGTTTTGCATGTCAATTTATAAAAATATTTCGCTGAAAATATTGAAACTATTTCAATAATGATAACAAACATTAGTTTTTTTTTAAAAAAAAATAGAGATTTATTGTCTATTCTTATATTGACAGCTTATATTTGAGTTGCCTTGCAACCAGTGACTTACATAAATATTATACTTTTTATAATTTGACTTTCATAAACCGTAAAATAATTTTAAAAAAAAATAATATTGCTTAAATGAAATAAACACATTAAACTAATTAGTACTGTCAAACATATAATATTCATTTTTTCCCTCTAATGGATAACATAACATCACAGCACAAACAATAGTAGGCATGCAATATCTTATGTTGACTTCCCGGGCATCAACTATCAAGAAACGTGTTGAATGATGAGCAAGAGGGGGGAAAAAAGGCAGTCATAGTTGTGTTGGGCTGAATGCTAACCACTTACTTCATAGTTTGAAATTTCAAAGATCAATTCAATCAAGCAAGGTTGCTCACCAGATAACCTTCATACATGGCTTCTATGACAACTTCTTGATAAATAAATGTCAACGGGCTTTGAACCTTTAGTCTACTCTAGTTTTCGTGTTAGATTAATTAAATACATATAATTAAATGTTTAACAACATTCTTCCTTATCATATTGCATAACTTGGTTTATTTAATTTTTAGGATTTCAATAAAATAATGTGAAATGGAGAATTTGTGTTGCTGATTTCAAATAGTTGAAATTAATAGCTTATTTTTATTGTTATATAAATATATAAATTATTCAAATACTTCTTTTTAAAATTAAAAAAATAAATGATGTATTAGTGGAGATAATAATCTAAATAATATTTTAAAAGATTAAATATGTCTTTTAGGTCATATATTTTTGAAATATTTAATAGAGTTAATATATTTTATATTTTTAGTATTTTATACTTGTAAGTTATTATTCATTGGATGAAGATAAATAACGATATGCAAATAGAAGATAAGGGATTACAATCATGTTTTTGGTTGGATGAAAGAGAAAAGAGAATAGATGTATCCCTTTTGCGTTTTATTGAGTATATATAAATGATAATGAATGTGAATACAGAAATATATTTTTAATACCAACGGCCTTTGGGTCAATTGGCGTTGAGCCTTGCTCCCCACATGTGCACGTCTCTGGGGTTATGGTATTTGTCACATTTCTCAAAAAAAAAAATATATATATATATATATGTATATATATATACATTTTTAGTGTTTCTTCATAAATAAATTTCATTAGCTCAGGAAAAATAGTCACCTATATAAGAGTTGTTAGTTTATATTAATGTTAATTTTTTAAATATTTTAATTATTTAACTAATAAAATTTTCAATTAATTTAATTAATTTAATTATTTTTATTTAATAATTAGTGACATATCTGTATGAAATGAATTCTACTTTAATTATATATATTAAAATGACTTAATTTTGTTACATTTGATAATAATTGATGTATGTTTTCCATTAAATAATTAAAAAAATAAAAATAATCGCAAAGCCATGTAGACAGTAATAATATTATTATCATTGATAAACTATAATAAATATTTAGAATAATTTAATTATCATTTCAAATATTATTTATGTTTATGCTAAATTAAAAGAAAAATGAGTAATATGTGTGCACCATCTTTACTTAAAATTTCAAAATTTAAACCTTAATATAACAAAAGCATAATATTTTGAATCCATAAAGTCAAAAAAATAAAATAGTATTACCAGGAAAGTATTAAATAATCCCAGTAGAGTTTGCACTTTCACAATAAATCCCTCCAAGTTTCTGTTTTCTTTAAAGATTACTCCTTTATAGTGCTATTCTTTTTCATTAATCCAGATTCCTCAAACAAACGGTGTTAAACCTGCGGTTAAGTGGCTCTAGAAATTAACCGATTAACACTAAGTGGAGAAACAAACCTAGTCTAGTGATGATGAAAACACCCTCTAAATACTTAAAAACTACCGATGGTTGGACTATTGGATTTACGAATGGTTAAGATCCACGAAACCCTTTCTCCACCAAAGGTGCAACAATTCGTCTTCTACTTATTGTGTTGAAGCCGATGGAGATTCTCTTCCCCGCAGTCATTTTCTTCGCGACATTTCTTTTTTCGTCTTGTCCACATCCGTTGCTCTATCGTTGAAGGTATTTTGGCAACATCCTCAAAGAAAATCACAGCCAAGAGGTGCGAACAAATGCATGGATCGGCCCTTCAAGTAGGATGACGATAATGCCGTGTATGGTGTATATTTTTTTAATGTTTTGCGAGTGTGGATGTTTATTTCCGTGTACTATTAGTTAGTTTATGTGTAAAATGAGACATTTTGTGATGTGTATTTGGTTATTTTGTCATTCTGGTTGTTTATTTTCCTATGTATTATGTTCTCTTTCTGTGTAAAATAAGGTGTTTGTGTTTCATTTATTGACTAATTATGTGCTTTTTTACGACAATAGAAGATGGTGATGACCTAGTAAATACACGGTGTTATTTTACTCCTGTTGCAGAAATGATCTCGGAGTTGAGGAAGGAAATGAACAGGTGGCACTAGGAGATCGTCCGAGGAATGCCTTTTTGCAATTTGATGGATGTCGCACTTATGATGCTTTCGGAGAAAAAGGGTGTTTGGCACGTCATGCTAGCTTTTATGATGATAGCAAATAGCTCTTAAAGATAGGAGATAGCATGCTTCCATTCAGGATAGAAAACGTGGCAGTCATTCTCGACCTTTTCGTCGCGATGAAGATATTGTATCAAACACGAGAAGGTTCAATCTGAGTTTAAGCAGCCATTTTTCAATAAAATGCATAACCGTTACCATGATGCAATAAAGGAAAACCTATTCAAGCTTGTACACAGGAAAGACGATGAAGAGGAGACATTTGTGAAGCTGCTCGTGGTCTACGTCATGACCGCCATCTTCTTCCTCAAAACTTCTATGAATGAGCCAACATTCGTAGCAAGGTATGCTAATGATCTTACCTCACTCGGCCATTACACTTGGGTCCATGCCATTCACAGGTGGTTGATGACCGATATTCCAACGACACCAGCACGTGTGCAGCAGCGGTGTTAAGGAAATTACACCACGATAGGCTAGTTGAAAGGGTACGCTATTGCCCCAATCATCTGATTCTATAAGGTGACGAGAAGTGTGAGGAAACAATGCCTAGGAAAGACACCAAAAATAATATGTTATGGAGAAAGAAGTTTCATAAAAGCGGCTTGAATCAGTCCGCTATTAAAGTCGCTTAAAGAGAAAGAAGTAAGTTTGCCATCTACCTACATATTATGTTTTCAAAATTTATGTAATAAGTTCTTTCGTGTGTATAATAATTTTTTCGTGTGTATTATATTCAATTTTTGTGTATAATGATGTTTACTTGTGTATCCTTTAACTGGTTCTCTATAGATTTTGTATTACCAATGTAAGATATGGGTACAATATTTAAACTTATGTGCGCTTGCTTCATAGTTATTCGAACTTGTTCTACCAAATGATCAGGAGAATGCATAGGTTGGCATTGCCAAGTAGGAGACCCGAAAGCAAGGCTATGAGAGGTCATCCGAAGTGGGCGACATAAAAAAAAAGGACTGAACAACGTTCCACGCCAACCAGGTCAGTGACAAAAAAATCATGCCCCTATGGAGTCTTCTGGAAAACAAAGTCAAGATTCGGCAAGGAAGTGACCCGGGAGGATCCATCCACTCAACTCCGCAAAATTCATCCACCATCGATTGTCGGTTGAGAAACCAAACAATGTATCGCTAGATGATGATGATATGTGCACCCTATTGCAGAGGGTACTAGTTGAATTTCATGAACTGCGAGCTCGTATAGATGAGTGAGACGCGAAGGATGAAAGGCGCCAGAGGGCCAAGTCAAGGTCATTGCCTCCAGATTCTAACATCCAGTTGGAAACAATGGATCACGCTCCTCCTCATTCAGGTATGAGGTTCAAGCGACTAGTGTAGTCTTAGAAAGGCCGCTTTGGCCAACACAGTGGACAACTACGAATGAAGAAAATCGTCAACCATGTGGAGGCAGAACTTTGCTTAGAGGTTGAGGTTCCACCACCAAAAAAATTGTAATGTAAAAGTCGGGATGTGTACATGTCAAAAAAATGGTCGCCGAGTTTCCCGATCCCGAAAAACACCCTGCATTTGAATAAAACCTTGTTCTGCAACCCCTTCCCCCTACACATTGAAAATCCTTTTTCTGAGCGTCTGCCCCTATTCTAGTGACTTCCACCGCCGAAGGTGGTAAAATTGAGAACCCCCAAGGCTATGCTAGACACAAGTGAAGCTAGCCTTACCAACTTTCTCCAAAGAGGCTTCTACCCAAAAAAAAGCCCAGTGAGAAAAGCCCCACCAAAGAGAGCTCCGCCGAAGAAAGCTACATTGAAGAAAGCTTCACCAAAGAGAGCAATAACTAAATGGGCCATTGCTTCGAAGAACTCTCCGTCGAAGAGAACATTTGCATTTGACTCCAGCTTAGCTGACATATCAAAGGCAGAATAGGAGTCCTTACAAGCTGTTGACATACTTGTCGAATTCTTGACCAGTTTGAAGAATGAAACACCAAAAAGCGACTTGCTAGGAATAGTTCCATACAAGGGTCCATCACAAGGCAAGGTGTACTGTGAGGCGCAGGTGAAGGTTGAAACAGGTTTCTTTCCAGAGAAAAAGAACTATGTAGGCATCGGCAGGCTAAACTAGTTCAAATAAGTAACCATTTCAATATACCTAAATACCTGAGTTGACAGGTAATTTAATCTTCTATACAAGAACATCAGTTATTAGCTTCTTCATATGTATATTTACCATTCATGTTTAACAATTGTGTTTCATGTGAAGTAGCACTATGTATAATATATTATATTGTGTAATATATACGTTACGTGTATTTGTAAAATTTCCTGTGTAAAATATGTTATAGCTGTGTAATATACATAACTCATGTATAGTAATAACCTTTACTGTGTAACTATGTTATAGCTTTGTAATATACATAAGTCATGTGTGGTAGTAACCTTTCATGTGTACTTTAATCATGTCGTGTATAATGTTAATGTCTCACCTGTTGTTACTTGTTACTTAATTTGTCTAACACATTCTGACCTATTTTGGCTTGCAGTTTAGTTATTTGCAAGGATGACTGCTGGTTTACGACCCATAACAGAATCTACATCCTCCTTGAAGGCAAAGATCAAGTCCCCGATGATGTTGTTGACATCCTCATCCTCATGATTTATGAGCAATTACTGACAAATCCCTTCGTATACAAGAAGCATGCTATCGTCATACGGCCTCTGGCACTTGCAATGCATAAGTTGCAATTACCGAGGACCGGGTTGTATAAAGATGGAGGATGTTATGTATGGCCACAAAGATGCTTTAACTTATTCTTATGCCCATCATCCTCAACGGCCACTCGTCATCCGCTTACTCTTGACATTCCAAATGAGAAGTACAAGCACTACTCCTCCTTTTTGTTGGTTGTATATGACTCAGACATCATTGACATAGTAAGCCATTCTACCATACTTTCTGAACACATTCCCTATTTTATATACTCATTACTAATGATCGGATCTGACATTTCAGCAGGATCTCCTTGAACTGTGCATCAAGATTAACACGGTCCACAACAAATTCAAAGATTTTCCTCTGCAGTATGTGCGTGATTGGCCCAAACAACCCCTCAGAAGCAATGACTTTCCAGTTCTCTGTGAGTGCTATATGGAGCAACTTTTGAATGGAGAAAAATTGGACATACCGTGGTCGGACATCCCATATCTAAGGCTACGCTATGTCTCACGGGTACTGCTGGATGGGATGCGGAGAAAAGTTATACCGGCTGACGATGTGGCGAACAACGTTACCACAAAAGAGGATGTTGCCAAGAAAAATGATAACGATAAAGCAGAAACTGTCGCTGACACACCGGGGAGGCAGAGATTACTGCGAGGGAGGGAGACATTGTTGTGGAGGCTGTAGTCGTGGGTAATGTTTCCAGGAAGCCAAAACCTACTGGGAGAAGATATATGATGCCTATGAAAAGGAACCTGTAGTCGTGGGTAATGTTGTCAGGAGCCCAAACCTACTGCGGAAGCAACTACGGCCAAGGATGAAGCCAAAGATGCATGTGAAGACTCTAGCCCACCGGATAACTATTGAAAACATTTTCTGACTCTAGGACCATACATGTAAACATTTTATAACTATACATAAAAGCTTGAACTATTTTGACTCTAAATAAAATCTTGACATTTTCCGACTCTACATGAAAACATTTCACCCCAGTGTCTTACGTAAATACAAATCCATTACAAATTACTCCATGAATGATAAAAGTAAATACAAGAAAATAGCCGAATAGGCATCAACCTCAAATGCTACACAAGAAACAGATGTATTACACATAAGAAATTATGACCACACACAAACGAACATCACTACTACGGAAAAATTGTAAGTAATAAACAACAACAACAACAACAACAACAACAACAACAACAACAACAACAACAACAACAAAAATGGACATGGGAAAAATAAAAAAATGTAAAAAGGGACCACCACCATGTTACGCATAGGTTGTTCATTATTAGTCCGTTATTATTACATTAAATGATTGACGATTATATCCAAGCCTATAACTCGATCCTCTTCCTTCACAGGTGGCCAAGTTATTTCATTGATATTGGTGGCTGCATTCTCAGTTCACGGGTGTCATCATAGGGCTTGTCAGTGTTAGGGATCGGATATATTGGTTCAGCATATGCACAACGATACCATTCAACTAGAGAATATTCCTCTATGTAACAATACACATTCATGTCTGTTTGCATTACTGTGGCAGATGCATGCTTACACAAGAGTCCATGCAATTCCCATCTCTTGCAGTAGCACTTCCAAACCAGCAGGCTAACAACATTGTTGTGATCGTCAACTACTTCATAAGTGTCACCGTTCGATCGGCCTACCCTTAAAAAATGACTATCTTCGATAATTTGTTAAGCCTTCTTGCATATCCTAGGGCAAAGGTATGTATCCCAGCTGGTTAACAATTCGTGCCACTCATCCAACATATTCATAAGTTTAAACCTACAAGTTAACATGTGAACAACCAATTAACTGTGGATAATAAATAAAAAGGCACAATATTACACACTAACGTAGGAATCTACACACGAACGTTTACTAATAAACATAAATAAACCATTTTACACAGTAATATAGGAATGTACACAATAACGTTTACTAATAAACATAAACAAAAGGCATTACACCCTAATGTAAGACTCTACACAAGAACGTTTACTATTACATATAAATGAACCGTTTTACACACTATTGAAGGACTGTACAAGCGAACGTTGACTAATACACAGAAACGAACAACATTACACACTAACGTAGGACTCTACATACAAACGTGTACTATTAATACAAAGAAATACTCTAATACATTAATGTAATCTAACCTTATGGAATCAACCACGCTCGTTACCGTTAGATGTCGTACTTCTTTGATCTAGGCATTGAAAGATTACTACATTAGAATACATCTCGCACCACCGCATACCCTTGAACAAATAGTTGGACCAATTATCAATGTGGTACTAGAGACCTTTTCATTGCTTTTGTCATTTTTTCCGAGTGTGTTCCAAAGTGTTTGATTCAGTTGGTGGAGTTTGCGGTTGTAAAATAGTCTTTTTTTGATTTTTTTTTTTCAATCTAGAAATATAAGCACGCCCATATTTAGGCCATGCTTATGCCTGTGCTTTTTACAGGTGGACTTTTGGCTTGATTCTGCAGCAAATCTGGCCAACCTATAATAAGCACTTCGTGCTTCGGAGAGCACGACCATGCTCAGAGACCCTTATCTGTGTTAACGGTTTTTTGAAATTCCAATAATATGCATGGGGTGAAGCATGCCCATGTTTTTTCCTTAAGCACGCTCATGCTTTGCTGGCGAATTCCAGACATGTTCTTTATTGTAGCACTATTAATGTAGAAAAGTTACTATAGCAAATGCAAGGGATGAAGCACGCCCGTGCTTATTGTGAAGCATGCCTGTGCTTTGCTTTTCCAACCTTGATTTAAAGGCTTTCTGAGCCTTTTTGTAAACCCTAACCCTTACACCTTCTTCCCTCTTCTTCCTCTGATTCTCTTTGTTCTTTCTTGGAGAAAAAGAAGGCTTTGGATGATCGTCTTTTTCTTGGAGGATTGAAGCCATCAATCTTCTTCTTTCTTTAGATCAAAAGGTAAATACTTTTTTCTTCTTTCTCCCTTGTTCTTCTTGTTTTTGAGTTAGGATGACAGATCTAGGGTTGTGATTTAACATAAAAGTTTGATTCTTGCTCTCACTCTCTCTCTCTTCTTGATTGATGTTGTAAAACTTGTGAGAAGTGTTTGTAGCTCCTTTCCCATCAAGATTGTTGCAACCTAGAATCGTCATTTCTGTAGCATTACTATAGCACCGGTGAACTTTGATTGTTTTCCTTGTTTCTTTAGTTTAGAGTGAAGCCAAAAAAACCCAAGGAACTCTTTTGCCAACCTTCAAACTCGGTTCGTGAATCAGCCCTAGGCCTTATAAGGGTTACTTTTACATTTTTTTGAACCTAGGGTTTTTATTCATGTTTCTTTGTTTAATTCTTGATGTTGGTTGTGTGTGTTTGGTTGGGGTAGGTAGTGAGAGTGCGGCTATGATGAGGTTGGTGCTAAGTGCTTTTATTTTTAAATTTATTAGGAAGAACCTTGCTATGAATTAGTGACACGTTGGTCAAGTCTATACACTCGGGGAAATAGATGGGCATCTCGTTAATTGAATGAGGATTGTGAATGCATACTAACCATAATGAGCTTATTGGAAATAATGGAGGTAGATCATAAATGTTTTGGTGAATAATATTAGCAACTCATTAAGCTAATGGATAGCTTTGTATTGTGATATAATTGAGGAAGAATAATGATTATATGTATGTTATTGGGTATCCTTTTCATGTGGTTGAAGGTAGCATTGGTGTAACACTATGTGTAAATTATGTGAATTCTAATTATCTTTGTATTGTATAATTGATAAAGTTTTGAGGCATGTTATTATGAGTAAAATGCATGGAGATCGAATGTAGCTTGAGGTTATAATTAATATAATAGTTGTGGGATAGCAACAATAGATAAGTTGATTGAAATTCATGAGCTTGACGTGTATATTCGTTCATAGGGGAAAGTTGGTTTATATCAAGTGGAGATGGTCAGATACTTGATCTCATACTTGTTGTCTTAGATGAGAAATCGTATCATTTCTTGATGAGGCATCCTTTGAATTTGTGAAGGTTTTATCTGAGAAATTGGTTATTTTCAATGGAAGATTAATGTAAAGAAAGTTAATTAGGTCAATTGATGGTGAAATATGATGGCAATCATAAACTTAAATGGAAGATAATCGTGAAAAAGATTTGATTGATTTCTTGTTATGCGAGAGCAGAGGTAATGACCTAATTATATTTATATTGACTATGGTTGTCGTATACATTATTAATTTGGGTATTTGGAAATCGAGTCACTTATGGGTTGAATGCTAGTCAAACCAATATCCATGTTCAGTATTGTGGGATTCCTCAGTGCATGTTCAAGGCTTGTGAGGTATTTCAAGATGTATGTTTACTGTTTCCTACATTATCATTGGTTTTTACTTCGGAAAATGGTTTGTGATACTTGTGAATGTCCTTAGTATGGACATTGCAATATGTTTTCTTTAACATCGATTTACATGAGAAATTATCGAGTTTTAATTGCAAAGGTTGGCAACCTTATTTATATGTTGAGTTTAAAGTGATTTTTGTGAACATGTTACAATTGTGGCATTGCTTTACTTGAAAATGTTCTTATTTTTTGAATTATGATTATTGTCCTAGTCAAGGACCAGGTGATGTGACTTGTGAAAACTATGGATGGGGATTTCTTTCCCGATATTTATTATGTTATTTTATCACATTGGAAGCAAGGTTTGGCACTCTTAAGCATGTAATGCTTGTGATTTTCATTATATAGAATGATGCTCATTACCGGCAGGTGGATATTGTCCTATTTATGGACCCGTTTGTTGAGATATTATTACATTGTTAGATATTGATGGTGATGGAGTTGTAACCTGCCTACTGCAGTTGGGGTCCCCATAGGCCAGCTTTTAGAGGTGGCGTGGAGGACTTGTTTCCCCAGTTCTCATCAGGTGGTGTGTAGAACCCTGATTTGAATGATACACCAGGAGGCTGGAGTCACCATGCGGAACGGTGAGCCAACATTTAAGTTATTAAGACTTTGACAGCTCTCGACCTAGTCGCGACGGCGGCAAAGTTGGAGAGTATTTATAGGACATGGATAAATTCTTTGAGATTTTTTTTTAAAAAAAACTCATGTTTTGCCAAGTTTAATATTTGTGAAAGTTGAAATCAGTATTTGATGTGATTGGTGTTTTACATGCTATATGAGATTTATATACTCGTATTGGTCTACTTATTGAAAAGCTTTGTTGCCTTGAGTGCAATTGTGTAAGCTTACATTTGGGGTTTTTGTGCGCCAATGGTTATTATCTCGCAAGTTTGCAGTACTTTTTTTACTGAAAGACTTCCTGTCTATTTGTGTTACTTCTTGAACTTGGTTTATTGGAAAATCATGGTTTTCCTTTGATATTCTTTTAGAATTATGTTAACCCATTCATTGAGTGACTTAGGTTACTCACCCTCTCCCTCTCTTCTAGGTTATAGTTGTTGGCAGCGTCGCGGCATGGAGTATTAGGCACCCTCATGTGTTGTCTTTGCGTTTTCTCATTCCCGTTCCCTTGTGTGTATCTTTGATCATGTTTATATTTTGTAAAGTTCATAGATCCACTAGAATCTTTGGTTTTTGGAGCATATGTGTTGTTGTTATATATTTTTTTAATATTTGCTTATTCATGTTCAGAATTGTGGAAATTTCGGGGTTTCTATTAGCCTTAGCGGGCGATTTGAGGGTAGAGTGGTGAGGTATCCCTCATCGGGTCATCATGGCGGTCGTTGCATCCTCGGGGCCCGCGGTTGTGGCGTGACAATCAATGTTGGACTTGTGTAGCAACCAAGTGTGTGCATCACCTGATGTAGACGCAAGTTCACAGACTACATCTTCAAACTCTTTTGATATGTATGCATACGTAATTTTGATGATTACTCGCTCAAACGATTGCTCTCTCAATGCTTTCCCTAATCTCGCATTGGCTTTCATGAAGTTCATCTCCAAACAAGGTGCAGCATAACCATGCGGCAATGAAGGGGAGACTCTCGAATCGCTTTCACAAAAACCCTCGAATCGATCTAAGATGAATGGAAGAGACCCTCATTGCCATCTTTGGCGATTGCAGCTAACAAAATCCCATCGTACTTTCCAAGTAAATGAGTTCCACCAACTAAAAGTAATGGCCTGAACATCTGCTTGAACCCCAACAAGCAAGCCTGAAAAGAGAAGAAAGCATGTTTAAACTTCTCACTGTCATTCTTAATGATGACAACACTACAGGGATTCATCTCTGCCACTTTGTTTACATACCAAGGAAGCAAATTGTAGCTACTAACCTAGCAACCATAAATGATGACCCTAGCAACCTCCTTTCACATCCAAGCACACTTATACATTAGGCGAACACTATAGTCCTGCAATAAGTCCTTCTGTATATCGAAAGCTCTATACAATGGGTGCTCCTTAAGTTTCTGTATAACATAGTGAGAGACCCATTTTTTTGCTTGCTTTCAGTGCGTTGTTGTACCTATAACTCCACTCGCAAATGTGTGTCGCTTTGCATTGTCTTGACCCGAACTTGCCTATGTTTCTCTCTTTGGATATATGCACGCGGTACTGGCAATTCGGAGCAGTGCACTAGACAGTCACCCAAAGTTTATCATTTTTTTTTATAAATGTAAAGTTAAAATTTTATCTTATGGAATTGCTGTGTAGGGCATCTTTGAATTGGTCGACAATGTCAAAAGCGTTGGTATACTTTTTAAAAGTCGATCCATCATATGTTTGTGAACACCGAGCAATACCGAGTGCCCCCACAAGAGGATGTTGGGACAAAAAAAGTCTCGACAACAAAGATTTATGCTTTTCCGAGGAGGAGTCCCTGCATGACAATACATAATAAAGAGAATATCACTAACAACGTATATTACAAAGAAAACATAAAAACTATGTAGAAACATATAGTCATATATAGTAGTGTTGTATTTTAAAACACATAGACTTTATAATACATAGGAAGTATCGGTAATACACAAAAGTGCTGGTACTATCGCGAGACACTAATGTAATACACATGAAAGCATTTTTAATACAGTGGAAACACAAATTAAAAAGTAACCAACACTAGCATTCATTGGTGTATTATGATGGGATCAAGGAGCCCGAGTTGCCATCCGCTGAGCCACTCACGTCCTTGACAGTGATGTCCATGACAATCTTATTGAAAGTATGGTATATGTGACACATGCATTGAAAAGTCCGCGATCCGACTCAATTGGGCAAAGCGCTTTTTGTATGAGCTAAGTATCACGAACTTCACTCTTACCCAAGAAACTTCCAGTGCTTACCACTCACATATGTCACCCACGACTGTTTGCTATGAGTTTAAAATGGTGAATTGAAGTAAACATCTTTCTCCTCGGTATTGCTCCATAGCACAAAAAGTTTTCATAGATTATGAACACCTACATGGAATTTGAAAAAGCTTATAAGGTTATCGGCTATTAGTACTTGTCTTACTATAAAAATGAGACGATACAAAACCTAAGAAAGCACTTTCTACGGCCTCTAAAAGATGGAGAATAAGAGGAAGAAGTGGAGAGAAATAAAAGGACTTCTCCTACGAATTTGAGCTCCTAGAAGGAACAAAAGCAAGAATACATGGAGGAGGAAATAACAGGGAGCTTCACCAACAATTCCAAAGGAAAACAAGATGAAGAAAAAGAACAAGGAGGAGAAAAATGAAAAGCTTAGGACAATAAAGCTTGCTTGGGATTTGGCCGTACATTTTTTCAAAAAAAGATGTGGCAGGAGGAAAAAATCCCTCCAAAATTTACTTTTCACATATGGGTGTTTCTGGAAAATCATATGCAAATAATTGAAGGTCTTCAAGCTAGGGATTCAAAGGAAATTGCCTGAAAAAAAGAGGGACTATATGGAAACTTTGCAATGTCAGAGAGACTGAATAGAAAGGATGAAACTTACCAAGAACTTATAAGTAATTTTTCCTAATATTAATCAATATGAATCAATTAAAGGGGATTACGAAATGGAGAAGAGTGGATGAGAGTAGTACAATACAATAGATTGAGTTATAAATATAAATTTAATATAATAACAAGGTACCAATGCCATGATAAGGATTGAATGTATGCGAGTAAAATTTTCAGGAGAATACCCAACTTTGACTTTTTTCAATTCGGTATCCCAACTTTAATTTGAATAAAAAAGGATACCTAAGTATGATATGATTTCACCAGCTGGTAACTCACAAATTTCTGGGCCATGTGTGCTAATGTGGAGGCCGGAAATGTCCCAATCAACAGCAGGGGTTTATAAAATAATAGCCACGTGTGTTGTTTTTCCAAGTCAGACCAACTTACACAACCGGGCTTGCTAGGTCAACATCCGATGTCCACCTCAGGCAAGGTCATGGGTGAAAAGAAGATGGCCACGCATCAGTAAAGCCCTTTCTCAGTCACCAGCTTCTTCTCAAGTAATGGCACCGGGATAGAGTTGAGGTGTGGAATTGTCAAAGGAGGAGAAAGACCATGACGAGGAAGAATGACGACTTGGCTATGTCTATTATCCAGGGAGAGAGTGAGATACTGGTGTCAAATATGGAAAAATCCTTGTGGTCAACAACGAGGATTGCCGGCAAAGAGAGTCAAGGATCATTGTTGGGATCAATGGTCCTGTTTTGTTTTCTGTTCATTTATTTTTCTTATTTTCTTTAGGTTGATTTTTTTGAGGAGAATCACCTCCAACTACAATGTTTCAATTGTATCATCACTTTTGTTTCAGTTTTCCCCCTAACAATCTCAATTGCAATTGAATGGGTTAATGGCTTATTACATGCAAACATAAATGTGTTTGAGTTTCTGAAAATTTTATGGTTCTTATTTTGGTTAATTTGTAAAATTTAATTTAGTTCTTATCTTCGAAGGAACAATGCATCAATTAATTTAAAGGAGAATGCTTCCTGAAGCTGCATCCCTGCAAACCTATACAATTAACTTAATGGTAATAATTTCCATTGTAAAGTCTGCATTCATGAAATCGCAAATCTTGCGATTTATATAATTAATTAAATGGTCTCTTGGATCTGCAAATCTTTTAGCAACCTGGAAATCTATATAATTTCCATTATTAGTTAGCGTCCCTACAAATGTATACAATTAATTAAACAAATAATTTAAGGTACAAACCTATAATTGTATATCAGGTCTGTTGCATCTGCAAATCTGTAGAAACCTACAAATCCATATAATTTCTATTGAAGTCTGCATCCTGCGAGACCTATACAATTAATTAAACAATTAATTTTATGGTAATAATTTAATGGTAATAATTTACATTGGAAGAAATATAATTGTATATCAGGTCTCTTGCATCTGCAAATCTATACAAACTTGCATTCATAGTTTAATTAAAATCAAAATAACAATCCCAAAAGCATGCATGAAATCATTATATTAAAACTGAAAATTTACATGGTAGTATATTAAAAAGAAAAAGGGCATCAGAGGGATGTTGTTTACAAAAATTGCTACATGTTAACACTCGAAAATTCAGCTTTACTTACAAAAATCAAAAAACAAAAATGGAATTCTCTAGACATCTATGTATCTCAAGGAGCTTTTCTATAAGGATTAGATACACCACCTATGGGTCCAACTCCCCGGTAGCATCCATATTCTCCTTTTTTTGTCAAGTACCTCCGGTTGTGTTGCAATCTCTAACTTGTTTTTTTGTTTCACTGAGACCTTACCACAAGAATAATTGAAGCACTAGTTGCTATTTTTGGTTGTAGGATTTGTCCATGACTCGAGACATCTACACATATTTAGAAGTTTTTTTGTAAGTAAATAACCTCAAGATGAGTTCATGATAACTCCGAGTACACATGTTAAAAAGCATCGACTGTTGTATTGGACCCTCCACACCTTGTTATTCAATTGCTGCAGATTCCTTATAATTTTTCCCTATTTATGTGGCATCTTTTCCACATAGATTTGGCCTACTCATTTGAGTTTCCTTAGCAAGAGCCCATATGTAATCTTTCCACTTGAACACTGTCCACCTACATTCACATATTAAATTAAAAACTTATGACCATAACAATAAATGAACCAAATAACCAATAAATACAATTAAGTAATTCTACATGCACTAACTTGTGATCTAGCCTCTTGAGATGATTGGTTGGTATTTCAACTAAAAATTGCAGTTATTGCGCCATGTGTAGTTTGAAGGTACTGTACAAAACTGCAATTATTGGGAAACCAAATAACATCGACAGTTATCAAACTCAGCTTCATATGACACATTATAAAAAATGGAAATCAGCATACTTGATATAAAAAATTAAAAATTAAAATGAAGAAAAGATACCTGAAAATTTTGTTCCTGCTGATTAACAGATTCTGCCTGGCTTGGCCCTTCATGGCCACTTGATATACTTATGTTTCCCTAGTAGAGATAAGTATATAATTAAATTCAATTTGAAATGTTTAGTAAAATATCACTAAAATCACAAGTGTAGCTGATTTACTCAATGAAATCTCTTATTGTGTCCTGTTTTACTACAGATGCTGCACCTCATCTGTACTCGCTTCTTAGATACCTTTCCTTTGGTGAAGCCACTATTATCATCAAATTCTTTTCTTCTAAGTATAGCTTTTCTGCCTTTCCTCTTGTTCACTAGTTGGGGGGGATGATGGGACCTTCATCACTATTTGGCCATGAGTCTCTATCATGTGTAGGGTTTAATATATGCCTATAAGTTGCCATGAAAGTGCTTACACTCGTAACATGGGTAAATGTAATCCTCTGGTTTTTTTCTCGTTATAATATAGGGACTAATATTGCATGACTACAATGTATACCACTAGCAACCATTTTCTACAAGAACACTTGCATTCAATCTTGTCCACAACAAACTTCCCATCAGTGGCCTAATACTTGCTACTTATCCCCACCGCACCATCTATTGTTGTATAACCAACTTAATTGTTTTGGCCTTCTCAAGTTTCATCATTATTTTAAGGCAAGTGGGTGGTTTTCACTTTTTCATTGCATCTCTTCTTCTTTGGATCCTCTTCATTAATTGTGTTCTAATCATTTCATTCATTGTGACAATGCCCTTAGTCCTAGCTTCGAGGATGTTGTCGTTAAAAAAACCCTCACATAAATTGTTCAAAAAGAATGTCACATTTAAATTTTTGTTTTAAAAATGTGACCTACTCCAATGCCTAAGATCAATTTTAATGTATTCACATCCACCCAATGACATCTCTTTCAGACCTTCCATTGTTCTCTTAAAGGCTGAGTTGTAAGTTGCAATAGCACAAGACCGAAGTTGATCCTTTAGTGCCTTACCTCTAAATGTTTTTTTGAAATTGGTATGGATATGCCTAACATAATACCTATGCTCACTGTTTGGGAACAATTCAGCTACTGTAGGCATTAGTCCCTAATGTTTATAGTTTTTGGACAAAAGAGTGAAGTAAAGGTCACACCATACCCCTTAGGCATAACAAAACATCAACATCAGAATGTTGTGCAAGAAGTAGTTAAAAACATGAATTGAAAAATCAGAACAATGTTTGGAACATTAAAATACATGAATTGTAAAAACAGAACATTTAGAAGTAGTAAAAAACATGAATTGGAAAATCAAAACAAGAAGTAGGTTGGATAATGTTTGTAGTAAAATACATGAATTGAAAAAACAGAACATGTCTTTTCAAACATTTAATTTCTTTCAAGCATGTCTTTTCTGCGTGTCAGACGTGAATGATCATTGATTGCTATCGACAATCCTGAAGTCCTGCAAGAAACTGCAGAAACCATGTCCATATATCTTTGTTTTCTTTGCTTGCAACAACCCATGCAACGGGATAGATGCGCTCTTTTGCATCTATCCCAACAAAGACATAGGGAGTTGGCCTCCATTTAACCCCTTTAGAAAACATCCATCAAGTGCAACTAATTTCCTGCAACCTGCCAAGAAGCCAACTCTAAGTGGAGCTAGACAAACATACATACCTTTAAAGACTTGATCATTGCACTTAATAACAATTGATGGCCCTGGGTGTGTCCTCATCAATTCAAATCTAGAGTTATATGATACCCTCATTTGTGACTCTTCATCACCGTCTATGATACTTCATAAAAAAAGAAAACACATAACAATTAAGTTAGTACTCAATTATGGCAAAACTAATTCACAAGAAAATTTGAACATTCTTGGAATTGAAATAAATTTATTTCAAGCATCATACCTTTGTGCAATGCACTTTGCCCAATAGGCTTTTTAGCCTACTAATGTCTCAGCATCCCTGCTTACTCTTGATAGCCTATACAATTCCAAAGCAATTTTTCCAACCTCGGATCAACCCTAAATTGGTCAAGATAATTCCTTGCTATCCGACCTGCATTAATATGATTATTGTTGTGCTCTCTATACAACACTCATGTACTAGAATTCCATACTTTATCTGAACTGTGCTTCGGTCTTTCACCATTGGTGAGGCCCAAAGGTAGAATGGACAACCTCTTTTACAGTATGCCTTGCATTTTTCTTGGTGTTAGGCCTAAAGTTCATAACATGTCTATTATTTATTCCATAATTTTTGGCGTAATCGTTTAAACTGTTTAAAGTCCCTAAATTTCATCCTAATTTTGAAGTGAGGGTTCTTCATGTCTACTTCATCATTAAACTCAGGATACCTAGGCTTATTTTGGACCAATGACTCTTCATTTGTTGAAGAACAGGAGTGGAGTTCATCTGAAACATAATAACTAGATTCTAATTCTGAATCACCTTCCACATGTGCATCATCACCACCAATATCAGTATATGTTGTAGACCTTCCAACATTGATAGTTTCTTCTTCCTCTATCTCATCACTCAAGCTATAATCTGAATCATTAAGATCATCCTCTTCAACCACATTTTTCTTCTTTTCACAACCACTTACAATAATTTTTTCCATATCTACTTCATCCACAGCTTTCTCTTCATCATGCTTTTCAAATAGTGAAACTCCACTAGCTTGACCTACATGTTTCACACCACTGGGAAGTCTAACACAAACAAAAACCTCCCAATTAGATGCCACAGACAGAGCCATTGTTAGGGCATCATTATTAGTCTTCACCTCTTTATAACCTCCAACACCACTCATCTAACCACCATAGAGAAAATCCTTCTACATCCACACCTAATGCTCTAGCCATGCTTACTAGCTCTATTTTGGAAATTTGGTCAGCACAACAGTAGTCTATGTAACCAACAAAACTTTCTATTTTATCTACCATGTAATGAAGCCTTTACGGTGAATAATTCAAAGCATTTAACACTCGTAAAGACAAAGATTTAAATTTGATAGAGACATATACAATGCATCAAACATATATAAAGAAGGTATGGACATAATTGAAAAAATAAAATAGGTACCTAAAATTCTTAGAAATAAAAATAACACAAGAAACAAAGATACCAAATAGGGATTGATAGGAAGAACAAACAATTAAAAAAACATTATCTCAATCACATCAAGTAGAATAAAGGTAGTTGAAGATCTCAAAAATCACAAGTCAAAAAACAAACACGAAGATTTAAATTTGATAGAGACACATACAATGCAACAAACATATATAAAGAAGGTTAGGACATAATTGAAAAATGGAGACCTAAAAATTCTTAAAAAACACACACAAGAAACAAAGATATCAAATAGGGATTGATAGGAAGAACAAACATTACAAAAAAAACATGATCTCAATCTCATCAAACAAAATAAAGGTAATTGAAGATCTAAAATTTCATAAGTCAGAAAACAAACGCTAAGATTTAAATTTGATAGAGACATATACAATGCAGTAAACATATATAAAAAAAGGTATAAATAAAAATATCAAATGAAAAATAGAGGCCTAAAATTTTATATAAAAAAAAGAATAAATAAATATATCAAATGGGAATTAATGAGGAAGAACAAACACTCAAAAAAACATGATCTCAATCTCATAAAAGAAAAAAATAAAGGTAGTTAAAGATCTCAAATTTCTTTTAAAAAAAGAAGAAACAAAGATCATATTTCAAGAAAAAAGCAAACCCCCAATTTGAAAAACCCAAAAGAAAAAAATAGAAAAAATTAAAAACTTTCCATAGTTGAAAAAAAGAAACAAATAAAAAAATTGTTACCCTCCTTTCCATCCTAAAATCATTACAAACCCTACATACCCTAACAACCACTTCATCCTTTAGTTAAAACTTCACAACCTTTCTTTCCAAACAAAGCTTACCTCATCCTACAATTCAAATTTCACAAGCTTTTCTTTTTCGGATAAAGTTTGACAAACACTGCAAATGGTGTATAGCTAAGATGGTCAAAGACACTTACAATAAGCCAGTGCTTTCTCTGACTTCTATAGTACCTCCCGCTGACGATCTTACAATAAGCGTTGCTCTACTTCGCTCAATCTCGATGGCGATCTTCAACCCCTAGCTACTTGTCCCCTGCTTTTTCCTTTTGTCTCCTTCTCGGGCCCGAGAATGATGGAATCTATGTTGTATACCGAGAAGAAGTTGGCGACCGTGAAGGGGTTTCATCGACGATGGCCATCTTCTTTTTCACCCGTGACCTTGCCCCGAGGTGGACATCGGATGTTGACCGGGCAAGCCCGTTGTATAAGTTGGTCTAACATGGTAAAAACAACACACGTGGCTATTATTTTATAAACCCTCGCTCGATTGGGACATTTCCGGTCTCCACATCAGCGCACATGGCCCAAAAATTTGTGGGTTACCAGCCAGTGAAATCATATCATACTTAGGTATCCTTTTTTATTCAAATTAAAGTTGGGATACCGAATTGAAAAAAAGTCAAAGTTGGGTAACCTCCTGAAAATTTTACTCGAATGTATGCAATATTATTTTTATCACAAACAAATCTCAATATAATTGAAATTTATTCATATCAATAACAACAAATCTAAAATTATTTAAAAACAATAAAGTTTTAATATACCAAAAATTCATTAGTCAAAATGTTCTTTTGGTCTTTTTTAAAGATTTAAAATATGATCTTATTATATTGAATTCTACAAATATATTTTTATCTATCTTAGTAACTTAAAAATCATCAATATGTATGCATTTGTGTATTTACATATTCATATACTAATTTACATGTGCAACTTTAATTGAAATTTATAAATATATCTTTGAATTTGTGTTTTCTAAAAAACATTTCTCAAAATTTACCTGTATAGCTTCATATATATCACAAATATAAATTTAATAAAGAATGGTTCATACTAAAGATTAAATGTGTCACCTCCAGTATGCTGATTGGGTCACTCTGCCTGACAAAAATCTAGCTAGAACTCTCAACTATGGTAGAGGTACCTTTCCGGTGAATTATCTTGGGATACCCATTTTTGGGTGTCGGCCTACTCTCCAGGACTTGGAGGAGCTAATTTCGAAGATTAGAGCAAAACTGAAAACTTGGAAAGGTAAACTCCTACCTCTAGGAGATAGGCTTACGTTGGTAAATTCAGTCCTCTCAGCCACCCCAAACTACTAAATGTCTATCTTTAAACTTTCTTGCTGGGTTATTAAAGCTATTGATAGGATTCGACAAGATTTTTTGTAGTCTAGTCCAAAAAATTGAGCATCCAAAAATGAGACTAGTCAAGTGGCACCGAATCTATAGGCCTCATGAGCTTGGTGGTTGGGGTATCCTAAATCTTCAACTTTTTAACAAAGCACTGTTGCCAAACTGGTGGTGAAAAATGAAATCTGGTGTTCCCTGGTATGGGGATAAAATCATTCATTTCAACTATTCCAACAATGCTTAAGGTTGGAACTTCCACAGCAGACAACCGAATTGAAGATCTTTTATTTGGAATGGGTTGCTCCATTGTCTTTTGGCTTTTCAAGCTGGAGTTTTTTCGATTGTTGATAGGGACGCAAGCGAACATGTTGATCGCCTAATAAAGTGTGTGTAAAGTAGAGTGTTGGTCCACAGGGAAGGAGGTGGATACTAGTAATAACTCTAAATCTGAAAATTAGCTTAAAAGATGATGTGATGTGTGCGAGAACAAAAGCAAATGAAAACAAGAAAATAAGAGAGGTAATAGGAGAGAAATCAAGGAAGAAAGTGATGTCCGAGCATAGCATCCCTCTAGGGTTATAAGCCACTGGACAATGGTTGTCTAAGCATGTAACCCTATTTGAACTGTAAGGTTTCCAGAAATATACAAAACCAGGATTTCTCATGCAAAGTGTAACTAAAAAGGTGCATCGCTAATACAAACATCCACATAATCGCATTAACACTCTATGAAACCTTATTATAGACTAATATAATCTCTTAAGTAGATAATTTCCCCTAAAGAGAAATTATCCCTGATCTGAATGCAGAGCAAAAAATGTAATTTCTCTTAAAATATACTCCACATGATTGCAAAGAGTATGGAAATTATTATCAATCCACTCGGAAGGATAGTGGGAGACAAAGTCTCCTAGATACCCTAACTAGAGATGTACCCACTATCATCTTGAATTACGGCAAGTCCATGCTAGGTGGGAATTTCTTCTGGTCACATAGCAATACAAGATATGATAGCTAGGACTTTCACCTCGTTAGCAATCAAGCATTCATTTACACATTTAGGCTTAAATAGATATGATTACAAATAAAAAATCAATTAAAGCATCAAAGATCCAACAACCAAAGTCAAAAATATAAATCCTAGAGCTCAACTATGCCCAAACATCTACAAATTAGACCTCCATTAATGGAGGGCAAGCATTCAAGAATAGAGGAAAACATGAGAGCCATGAAAACCCCCTTCTCAATCTTGTTGATGAAGAATCGCTAGAGAAATCCTAGGTAAGCTTCCATGCACGCTACCAAGATGAGCTTGACGGCTACGATCTTCAATCCCCTTGAATGTAGAGCCGAATCCCCCTTAAAATTGCTCCCTAAGTGATGGAGATTCACCCTTTATCTTAATCAACCTCGCCACCACGAATCATCTCCAAAGAATAGAAGAATAGAATAGAAGAATACCCTAGAAATCCTCATAACTTCTATTTTTACCCGACTGCTTACATGTGTAAGGACGAGGCCGTAAGGGAGTTGGAGAAGATGGTCACGAGTCTTACAGGGTCACTTACGGCCGTAAGCCCCATCCGTAAGGTCTTTTATTTGTGTTGTGGTCCAGCTTACGGCCATAAGCACTAGACTGTAAGTTTCACTGTTTTGCTCCTTGTGACCATCCTTACGAGCGTATACTGTGATCGTAAACTCCTCTAGATGCTCCTTACGGGCATCCTTACAGGTATAAGCCTTGCTTGTAAGGTCCTCTGAATTAACTTTGCGGACATAAGCATGCCCGCAAGGTCCTATGGAATTGACTTACGGCCGTAAGGACGACCGTAAGCTGCCCGTAAGCCACACAGTTTGTCTTGTCCTTATTCTACTAATGTCAAGAGAGATCCAACTTCATCGTTTAAGGTCTAAAATGCTTCTTTTGGCTATCCCTCATCTTTAAGCACTACCCTAAGCCCGTTAATACACAACACACTATATTTAGGATCGAATTTTATAATATGGTTTTAATACATGCCAATTAAGTGTATAAATTGATATTTGTGCACAATGGTGAATCTACATTTTTTTTATCGATAAGCGGGTTGACAACTGTGCTCCAAAAAATCTGTGGCCAAATCTTTTCAATGCCTCAGATAGGCCATTTAGTACAGTCAAAAAACTTCTCCATCTCATCCAAAATTCCTGGTTCTCTTCCGACCATGCTTCCTTGGCTACCCGAATCTCAAACCTTGGTCTTACTGATCAAGGAGCTGGTGACATTAAGCGGTGGTCCTTTACTGCTAACAGATTCTTCTCCATCAAGTTAATGTATAGCTTTCTTATTCATAAAGGCGTCACCTGTCGAACTACCTAATTGATTTGGAATTCCCCTTGTCTGAAGAAAATCATTTTATTCAATTGGCTCATTTGGGATAATGGCATTCTTACCTTGGATAACCTTACCACTAGAGGTTGCAACAAACTCTCGACAGCTACCTGTGTGATGTGTAACACGGATATCGAAACAGTGGGCAGCCTTTCTCATTATGTTGATAACTTGTGGGAAAGTTGGCACTATCTTTTTCCTCAACCATTTAGGGATGCTACTGACTTAATTGCTAGATCTTTGCTGTGGAATGTCTGGCTTGAAAGAAATGCTCTTATCTTTAGCAATATTCACTCTGTGCATCATTATATGATGTTGAAAGTTATTTAAATGTTCTTGTCTTGGATTTATGCAGCTCCGGATGCCAAAAAATCCAAATTGGAAGCATCAATTCTTGCTGCTAAGCGTAGCTAGAGTTTCTCGGTGGCCAGACAGGGGTATTTGTAGCTCCAATGGAGTAGTTTCTCTTGACGTTGTGGTCTACAACTACCCTTTTTGGGACTGAGTGACCATTTGTTTTCTGTCATTTTGCTTTTGTGTTGTTTTCTGTCATTTTCTTGTTGTTTCTTTTGTGTTTTCATCTTTTTCCTTCTCCACTTCTTGTGGTTAGTTTGTTTCTATTTCTTTTTTAATGCATGTGGTTTATTAATTTTCTCAAAAAAAAAAATACTAAGGATTGAATATATATACAATATTAGTTGCATCGACGTAAAGAAATCTCAATATATTTGATATTTATTTATATCAATAACTAAAGTCCTAAAGATATTTTAAAATAATAAATTTTTCTCCTACTAAGATTCATTCGGCAAAATGTATGTTTGGTCAAGGAATGAAGCATGATTTTGTAGTATTAAATTCTATCCATATGTTTGTTTTCATTCTTAATCATCAATCTCTATTTATGTATGTCCGCACACATGTTCATACACTTATTTTCATATGTAACTTTAAAATTAAATAATTAAACATATCTTATAATTTATAATTTATAAAAACATTGAAATTCGTTTGTAGGATTTAGTTATATAAGCTTACATTTTCTAACAAATATAAATTTAATAATATTACAAGTTATCAATCCCATCGTAAGGATTAAATTTGTGTATTTTTTTTTCTCAATGCAACAATTCTCAATGTAGTTAAAATTTATTCTATTAATAATGACAAGTCCAAAAATATCTAAAAAGACAAATTTTTAATATACCAAGATTCATTCGGTAAAATGTCATTTTTCAAATACATATATTTTTATTTCTTAGTAGGTTATAAATTACAACTATCTATATAGTTATGTACGTATACATATTCATATACTTATCTCCATATGCAAATTTGAAATTTTAAAACAAATATATCTTCTAGTTTGTGATTTTTAAAGAAACATTGAAACTCTTTGCTCCAAATTTAGTTGTATAAATTTGAATAACAAATATAATTTTAAGAAAAACAACCAAAAAGCAATGCCAATTAAGGATTGAATGTTAGTTTGAATTCTATTCTAAATTAACTTCGTGGTGATATTAATCCAATCTGAACTCAAACTGAATAAAGTGGTCCATGACTTTATCTAATGGAATTCTAAGTTAATTCTAATTGGCACTTTGGATAATGATCTACTTGAACTTTTAAATGTAGAGGACGGGATAGATTGGAAGAGTCTCTGGTTACTTTGAGAGTGGACTTTAAGACTCTCGTTGTCTTCTACAACCTGCTATGGATGGAGGCAAGTGATCCTACTTCCGCATATGATTATATGACATAGATGTCGTAATCAAGTTCTAATGAAAAACTCTAACAGTTGGCATCCAAGCCAATTTTTCATACCTCTGCCTAGCTTGATTATATTTGGATATGTAACTTTCATAATTACATATTGTTTGAATCTTGTGCATTATTTTCATGTATACTCATAAATACATGTTAATTGTAGTAAACATGCATGAAATCTAGGGTCTAGGGTTTGTATGACATGAATCCTTTTAATATTTACGCATGTATTACCAAATAAATTATGCATGATTTAGGGTTTTAAAAAGAATTGAGTATTAGGGTCAAACTAAGCCCATCTTGGACAAAGTGTGCAACCATGCGCGCAAGGCGGATCTAAGATTTGGTGTGTGTGTGTGTGTGTCACAATTAGTAGAGCACAACCTTGCATGCTATTGCACAAAAACATGCCCTACGCATACGCGGGCATACGCATTGTCGACAAGCCACGGTGGCGGCGATGGGCTGGGAACGAGCGCAACACCTTGCACAACATGCGCTAATGTCAAGTGCATGCGTTGTCCGATCCCCAAGCGAGGGAGCTTGCTCGCTCGGATACATGGCTGGCTGCGGTTGATCCGACGATGTCCTACTAACCTGCGACAGCTAGCGCAGGCCACCGGTGGCTGATCGTGAAAAAGTTAGGATAAAATCCGAATGTTGATTTTGTTTTATTTATTTTGTAATTTTAATTCGTTATGTTTTATTTTTATTCATTATTTAGGATATCTTTAAATAAAATAGAATAATAGGTGTTTGTGCAAAATTCCTTTGCTTTAAACATATTAAGTACGCTTTTGTATGTTAAACCATGTATGTTTATTTATTGAGGGTTTTGTTTGTATGAATTATTCATATATCAAGTGGATTAATTATAATTTGTATAATTATTTAATTTGCATTAAATTTGTTCATGTATATGGTTGGTATGTCATGTGATTGAATGGATTTTTTCTAATTATGGAGTGGCTACAACATTCATGATTTTATTTTTAAAAAGTATAAATTACACATTATGAGTGTGATGGATCACATCTAGCTTAAATGACATGAATTATAATTAATTATGATTAGTATAATGATTTTGCCCCACAGGGATATGTTTCTCATAATTAATTAGGATAAAATGATAAATAATTTTTATTACTTAAGTTGCCCACATGTATTAAGTAGTTTTAATTATTTATTAGTTTTATCAGGTGGCAAGTTGTGATTAAATATGTTTGACATAATGATTTTGCCCCACAAGGATTTTGTTATATTTACATAATTAATCAAGATAAAATATTGGTTAATTTTATTACATAAGTAGCCCACAGGAATTAAGGAATTTCAATTATCCATTACTTTTATCGGTGGTTGTGAATCTACTTTTGTATCTATATTTTTACCCATAGGTAGATTGTGATAACAAATTGATTCATGTTTTCTTTTTGCTATGGCTTGCATTGATAAGCAAAGACGGAGGGACATGGACCCCCATCACGGGCGACCCCTTTGCCCCCCGTCCCTTTGCCCAGCGCCCCCCTCATCCTCTGATGTGTGTTACAGGGAAGCTAGTGGTGTTGCTCTGGTTTTTGGGAGTTCTTAGGTGGAGTGTTTTGTGGACTTTGGAGAAGAAAGGTGATGTTGTACTTGATGCCGAGTGTTGGTATGTTGTTCTTTGGATGAAGACAGAGTGATGGAAAGGGTTAACTACTGTTCAAAAATTAGTTAATTTGTAAGTCATGGCTAATCATTGGGTTACATGGGGATTAGTTGTTGTACATGTGGCTGATGAGTGTCTGTGCCTCGAGATTGGCTATGAGAAGGATGCATGGTGTGTGTTCAAATGTAGGATGGGCTAATTAGTTGGGATCCCACCTTGATGTTATAATTTGGGTCGTTCATTTTACATATATAGCTGGGTAATATTAATGAAGGGAATAACTTTGTTATGAAAGTGAATAACCGAGGGTTTTCATTGTTCTTCTTCTTAATTGTTGTCTGTGCTTCTTCTTGGTTTTTTTCCTTGGTTTCTTTCTCTATACATCATCCTCCCCCAAGTTTCTCTACGGTTTTTAACCCTTCTTCTCCCTTAACTAGTTGCCCTTATGCTTCTTCTATCCATGATTCCGCAAGGTCGTTATGTGTGAGAGGTGAGAGATTTTGTTGGCTTTGAAACTTTATCCAATTGAGAGAAAAAAGAATTAATTAAATTAATTTATTAAAAATATAAAAATAAAATTTATATAGTTTAGGTGATGATAATAACAGTTTGTTTGGGATATTGTGTAGAGATAAAAGAAGAGTGGATGTTAATCCCTAAAATTGATGTATTTCATAAACTATAAATTAATATATATTTTTTCAAAAATTAAAATTAAAAAAAATTATAAAACTTTACAAATAAAATTTTGTTTTTGTTTTTCAATGATGAGTTCATGTTGTGGGGGTTTATTTGTTATTTTAATCAACCTTTGTTAGTATGCATTGAGATCATGTTGAATTCGGATGGATCTATCACATGTCTTACACCTGGACACCTAGAGTTGTGCATGAAAAGATAGACCTCCAAGTATTAACCATAGACTAGTAGTAATATACTTACCTATTTTTAAACCAAACTTTAATACATTAAATATATTTTTCTATTAATTTTTATTAATTTTGCGGTATTCTTATTTTGTATTTTAAATATTATTCTTATTGTGTTTATTTTAAACTTTTAATTAATAATAATTTTGTTAATTAAACATTTTTACTTTATACTTGGCCTCTCCTTTTCACAATTTCTAGCTCCACCCCTGTTGGTAAGCATACCAACTTATTTTATAACCTTGACTATTAAATATAATATGTATGTTATTTTGTAAACTGTAGCTATAAAATCAGATGTTTTTGATGAGAAATGTCATGTTCCCATGTTGAGGGGTGATAATTATAAAACTTGGAAGGAGTTAATTGTTCTCTAGTTGGGATGCATGGATTTTGACTATACTATAAGGAAGGATGAACCAACTATACTTATAGAAAACAACACTCCAGGTTCAATTGCCTTGTATGAATAGTAGGAGCAATCTAATCTCTTAAGTATGATGTACATTAAGACGCATATATGTGCTAGTATTCGTGGTGCAATCCTAGATTGTGCACATGTAAGAGATTTCTGTGAAGTTAATTGATGATCAATTTGACTCTTCAACTAAGGCTCTTGCTAGCACTCTCATGACCAAATTATTATCTATGAAGCTCACAAGTGTTAAAGCTAAGTGAAAGCACATCATGAAGTTAAGAGACTTAGCGGCTTAACTTAAGGCTTTAGAGCAAATTGATTTTTCATATGCTTACCTTGTGCACTTTATCTTACACTCTCTTTCACATTAGTATAACCCTTTTAAAATCTCATATAACACACATAAGGATGAATGGTCTATTAATGAGTTTTTGACCATGTGTGTTCAAGAGGAGGAAAGGTTGTTGTTACAAAAGAGTGAAAGTGCACATGTGGCTACTCAAGGTAAGAAGAAAGGAAAAACCAAGATAAAAAATGATAAAGGAAAATTCCTATTCAAATCGAGAAGGTGCCCAAGTGCTTCTTTTGTAAGAAGAAAGGGCATATGAAGAAGGATTGTCCGAAACTCAAGGCTCGTCTTACTAAAAGGTACCGAAATTTCTTTCGTTCGTTATAAATCTAATATGGTTGATGTTTGTGATAACACTTGGTGGATTGATTATGGTACTACAATCCATATTTCTAATACCTTGCAGGGCTTCTTAAGCCCAAGGATACCAATGAAGATGATGAGTATAATTTGCACTCAATATATATATAATTTATTTAACTCATGATGAATTAAATGTGAATGATTTTGAACCAATTTTACTCCTAATCTTATTGTTATTGCATTGTAGAAAAGAAAAAGAATAATCTGAAGGAAGAACACATCAAAGCACAAAATGGGAGGAAAAAAGAGCAAAGTTTCAACAAAGAGCGAACAAACAAAATAGAAAATCTAGCGCCTAGGCACTATAACATTAAGAGGTGCAAAACAAAAAATTATAGTGCCTAGGCGCTACCACGATTTCAAGTTATAAAAAGGGCTAGGGTTTAAGATGAAAAAAATAAAGAGAATTTTAGAAATCAAAAGGCCGAGAGCGAAGATTCGTGAGGGAATCATCATCAAGCTTTTAGTTTTTTTAGTTTTTTTCTTTTGTTTATTTGATTATGAACCTTGTTAATATTTTCAAGCTTTTGCAATCATTATGTTCTAAAAAACCTTTTTATAGGGATACGATATAGCCAGACTATGAAAACCTAGATTCATGTTTGTTTAATTCAACTGATGCTCATTTCAAGGTTATGTTGGATATTTTAATCTATGCTTAATGCTTGTAATTGCTTAATCACCAATTGCATGATAAGTAATTTGATTTGAGACTAAGATGTGATAATCGAATTAGGTCTTGGCTGAAATATCATACAATCATCATAAGATAGAGATATTTATGAGATTGTATGCATCATTATAAATTTCTTTAACTTAATGAGTTCCATAGATTCATATTTATCTTAGAGATGATGTTAACTTAGCTAATAGAATATGCTATTGATACTTGAGTAAAATCAATATGTAATTTAGGGAAATTTGATAGCAACATAAGTAACAAACATTGATTGATTGAACTAGATGATCTAGGTGGAATTAGTCTAGATGAACTCAGAAACTCTAAAATCTCTTGACATTGATTTCTTCTCATCTAACTATCTTTCTCTAGTCCTTGAATTAGATTTTCTAAATTAAACCTCTTCAATCTAATTAATCAAGTAGAATTAGGGTTACTAATTTTGGTAATTAATAAACTCAATCCTCATGGGACGATACTCTCTTATCATTATATTACTTATTTGAGATAGTGTATACTTGCGTTATAAAAATCAACCAACAAAAGAGTGAGCAGTTTATTTATTCAGGGAATAAGATCCATTCACATGTGGAGGCTGTCAGGACATGCAGATTAGTTTTAGATTCAGGCTTTATTCTAGATTTGGAAAAGACATTTTATATTCCTAGTTTTTCTAGAAATTTATTTCAGTTTCACAACTTGTACCATTAGGATATTTCTTTAAGTTTTATGAAACATATTTTCGTTTGTTTATAATTCTTCTCTTGTTAGGAATGATGCATTGTGTGATGGGTTTTTTCAAATTTAGTTACAAAGTAATGTTTTTTATGATGTGTTGCATGATCAAGTAAATTCTGGTATTAAAAATAGTGTTTTGAATGATAAATCTTCTATGTTATGGCACCGGAGATTGGGACATATCTCCATAAAGAGAATTGAAAAGTTGGTGAATGATAGAATTTTTAACTCTCTTGATTTTACTGACTTTCAAACTTGTGAAGATTGCATAAAAGGGAAGCAAACCAACAAGACTAAGAAAGGTGCTAGGAAGAGTTCATGCTTATTAGAGATTATGCATACGAGATATTTGCAGGTCAAAAAAATGGACTCAGTATGGTTAAAAGATACTTCATCCCTTTCATTGATGATTATTCATGCTTTTATGTATCTCTACTCGCTTGATAATAAGAGTGAAGCATTAGATGCTTTCAAGGTCTTTAAAGCTGAAGTAGAGAAACAATGCGGTAAGCAAATAAAGATCATGAGATCAAATAGAGGTGGAGAATATTTTTGGTGGGTACAGAGAAGATGAATAAGTGCCAGATCCATTTGAAAGGTTTCTACAAGAGCATGAAATTATGGCTCAACACACTTTATCGGGCTCACCAGATCAAAATGGTGTAGCTGAAAGAAGAAACCGCACTTTAATGGATATGGTAAGGGGTGTGCTTAGAAACTCCAAACTTCCTCGATCTATGTAGACTGAGGCTCTTAAAACAGCGTCGTATATATTAAATCGTGTTTCAACAAAAGCAGTGTCTGAAGCTCCATTTTAATTGTTTAAAAAATTGAAAACCGAGTTTGCAACATATGCATGTTTGGGGTTGTCTAGCTTTGAAATAAGAGTGTTTAATCCACATGAGAGAAAAGTTGGACCCAAGGGTTGTTCATGGTTATTTTATTGGTTATGCCGAAAAAAATCCAAGGGCAATAGGTTTTTATTGTCCATCAAATAGCACTAGAATTATGGAATCAAGAAATGTAAATTTCTTGAGAATGACATGATTAGTGGGAATGATCAATCTCTAGACTTAGGTCTTGTAGAAGATCATAAAGTAACTCCGGGACACTAATCAAAGATTGATTGTTTCACATGATAACCATAAAGATTTGGAAAACATTGAACAAACAATCATTGAGGAACCACATCCTGCTTTGATCTCGTTAATCAAATCCCACAACTTCAATTTGAAGTTATAGAGCAATAACTTCATTAAAGAAGATAATGATGTGGCAATAAGAAGATCAACTAGAATCAAGAAATCGGCAATATCTAGTGATTATGTTGTATATTTATAAGAATTTGGCTATGACTTTGGAGCCGTTGATAACCCTAAAAATGTTTTCTACAAGCTATAAGTTGTGGTAATTCTAAATTGTGGTATGATGCTATGAAGGATGAGATGGAATGCATGCCATATAATGATGTTTGGGATATAATCAAGTTAGGGGGCTTTCATTTCAGTGTAAGTGAGGGAAAGTCGGGGAAGAAAAAATTTTTAAAAAGTGAAAAGAAGTTGGTTTTTATAGATTGATTCACTCCCCCCACTTCAGTAAAAATAATATTAAAAGTGGGCTTAGTTCAAAAATCCACTTTAGTCGGGAAGTGGGGAAGTGAAACCACTTCCCCCACTTCGAAAGACAAATGAACACCAAAAGTGGGGATGTCAGACCACTTCCCCTCACTTCCCCCCACTTTCCCTGAAATGAACGCCCCCTTAACTGAATGGGCAAAAGCCATTGGGTGTAAGTGGGTCTACAAAAACTAAGAAAGACTCACTAGGGCAACATTGAGCGTTACAAGGCTAGATTAGTTGTAAAAAGGATTTTCTCAAAAAGTGGGCATCAACTATAATGAGACTTGTTCTCTAGTTTTTGAAAAAAAGGATTTATTTCATATTATAATAGAATTAGTTGCTAATTTGACTTGAAATTACATCGGATGGATGTAAAAACTATCAAGGAGATCTAGATGAAGAGATGTTTATGAAACAACTCGAAGGATTCTTCTCTAGTGAAGGTGAAAAAAATTGGTTTGCAAACTTAAGAAATCTATATACGGACTAAAACAAGCACCCCGTCAATGATATTTGAAGTTCCATGATGTTGTCTCATCATTCAGTTTGGTTGAGAACATTAAGGATCAATGCATATACTATAAGGATAGTGGGAGTAAATTTTTTTCTTTCTAGTCCTATATGTTGATGATATTTTGCTTGCAATCAATGACAAGGCTATGTTGCATGAGGTGAAGCGATTTCTCTCTAAGAATTTTGACATGAAAGATATGGGCGAGGCATCCTATGTCATTGGCATTAACATACATAGAGACAGATCTCATGGTGTTTTAGGTTTGTCTCCGGAAGCCTATATTAATAAAAATTCTTGAAAGATTTTTAGATGAAAAAAATTGTTCTCCTAGTGTTGTGCCTATTATGAGAGGTGACAAGTTTAACGTGGACCAATGTCCTAAAAAAATAACTTGGAAAGGGAACAGGGTTGAAAACATCCCGTGATGTTTCACTGGTTGGGAGTCTTATGTATGCTCAAGTCTGTACAAGACTAGGTATTGCATATGTTATGGGGGTGTTGGGAATATATCAAAGTAATTCAAGGGTTTTCTCTTGAAAGCTACAAAGAAATTGATGAGGTACCTTCGAGGTACAAAGGAGTACAAGCTTACATGACGTAAGATCAGATGGCTTAGAGGTCATTGGGTACTCGGATTTAGATCATGATTACTAACTTGATTCTCAAAGATCAACATCATGCTACATTTTCATGTTGGTCGGTGGTGCTATCTCATGGAGAAGTGCAAAGTAGACTTTGGTTGCTACCTCCACTATGGAAGCTGAGTTTGTTTCATGTTTCGAGGCGAGTTCCCAGGGTATTTAGTTGAGGAGTTTCATATCGGGGCTTAGAATCGTTGATTCTATATCTAAAGCCATTAATTAAGAATATATTGTGATAATTACATTGTTGTATTTTTCTTTAAGAATAATAAGAGTGGTAGTGGAAGTAAACTCATCGACATCAAATATTTAGCACTAAAGGAACTCGTGAATCTTTGGTGAAAATAACCATTCAACACATTAGTATAGAGTTGATGATTGTAGATCCTTTGACGAAAGGAATCTTACCAAAATTGTTTAGAGATCATGTAGAACAAATAGGAGTTGGTTCTTCTCTATGAACAATTATATCACTTTAGCATTGAAACTCTTAAATATTTATTTATTTATTTGTATTCTCTTTAAGTGTATACGATGAAGTTTGAGAATGACAATTATTAAGTTTATGCATTATTAGTTTTACGTGTGTTGGACCCGAATAAGCATATTTGGCTTATTCATTATGATAAAATGCCATATATAGGTTTGCATTAAAGAGAGATTGTGTCGTGATGCATGGAAGGTAATACTTGGTTTATAATGATAACTTACCGCCATGATTCATGTAATTAATTTCTTTGATATAGACATATAGATTTATGGATTAATGTGAATGGATATTAAGTTACATATAATAAAGTTGAACCAAGTGGGCAAATGTTAGTTTGAATTCTATTCTAAATTAACTTCGTGATGTTATTAATCCAATCTGAATTGAAACTTAATATAGTGGTCCATGACTTTATCTAATGGAATCCTAAATTAACTCTAACTGACACTTTGAATAATGATCTACTTGAAATTTTAAGTGGAGTTAATCATTTTATGGTAAGGATTTTTATACATTATAGCACCGGGGGGTCCTCTATCTATCGTTCTTGAAAATACCTAGATCCATCGGTGGAAGAGGACGGCATAGATTTGAAGAGTCTCTTGTAACTTCATGCATGGACTTAAAGACTCTCGGCGCCTTCTACAACCTGTTATGGCACCAGGGGAATCCGATCTATCGTTGTTGAAAATACCTAGATCAATCTGTAAGAAAGGATGGGATAGCTTGGAAAAGTCTCTAGTTACTTCAAGCTTAGACTTAAAGACTCTCGTCATCTTCTACAACCTGCTATGACTGGAGATAAGTGATCCTACTTCCCCATATGATAGTACAACATAGATGCCGTAATCAAGTTCTGATGAAAAATTCCAACACTGAAAATATACAATACTTCAATTACTGATACAAACAAATCTCGATATGGTTGAAATTTATTCATATCAATAACGACAAATCTAACGATATTTAAAAATGAAAAAAAAAATCCAGTCTCTTTTTAAAGATAGAAAGTATAACTTTGTCGTATTGAATTTTATATCTATCATTTTGGAAGAACTAATTGATCATTCATGCTATAATTAAAAGCTAGTTTCATTTTGTTTTCAATAAATACTTAGTATGAAATCTAAATTTATTTATTTTAATAAAAAAAAGTGATAATTACTATATACATCAGGGGTATGCGCACGGGCTAGGAATTAATCGTCCAACCCACACACCCTCATCCAGCGAGGAGGGGATTAGGCAGCGAGCAGTGACGGAGCCAGACAATTTATTAAGTAGTGTCAACATATAAATATAATATCATTACGTATAATATAAATAAAACATGTATATGCACAAGCATATATAAATTAGTTATGTTAAACAATATAAACTTATAAATAATTAAAAATATAAGAACTTTTGTTTAAAAACTTATATTAAAAAATTAATTTAAAAGACTAAAAATTGAAACTCATATTAGAACTTAATCAAACTATTTAATGTAGCTTGGACAGTGAAAAAAACATATCATCATTAAGAGTTTAATTTTAAAATTAAAAAAATTAGGCAAAATGATAGGACAGCAGTTGGAAAATATTAATATGATGAAGACAAAAAGATGGTTTTAATATTATATTTTCTAAAGTAGTTAAAAAAATATATGGTTCTTTATAATTTAATTTATATATAATAACACATAAGTTTTTCATTTTTTTTTCACATTGATCTCAAAATAATTGATATATATATATATATATATATATATATATATATATATATATATATATATATATATATATATATATATTTTTTAAATATTTTGTAAAATTTTTGGGGTCATTTGACCCCATAAAACCCAATGTAACTCCACCCCTAGCTGATAGCTGCACTCATAACCTGCAACTCATTCATTATTATTGCTTCCAATGGGTGCTTGAACTCGAGACTTTTTATTGTCTCACTTTCGTTTCTCATGATAAGCACTAAATCATCTACAGTTTATGAGTACTTTGGTAGATCAAAATTTATGTTTCTCTATTATCTTCGTATAAATAATTTTGGTCTTAAAAAATAAAAGAAAATTCAAAATGTAGGATCACACCAAGAGGTTAAAAACAAAACTCATAATATTATGAAAAACTAAAACACATGAACAAAACATCCTAATCATAATGCTTACATTTGGTGACCACACAAACCAAATTAAGAAAGAAACATACAAAGGCCTCATGACCTTTTATTTTCTAATATAGCTCAAGGAACTAAAGCAAGCAATACAAAGAACAACATATATATGGATATGGTTGCTCTTATTGCAAGTAGTACTTCAAGCGCTCTTCTCCTCACTGTCATCTTTATCTTTATCTTTCTGTGCACCACCTTCCTTCTTATTCATTTCCGAGAAATTCTTCATCATGATCAAGTTGGGAACTGGTGTGACAGGATGTACCAAAGGTTGAGTTGAAGGCATTGAGATGTCAGCACAAAAATAGCTTCGGGGCTTAAACTCCCCTTCATCCATGAAATGCTTTCCTATCATTGCAGGTTCCTCTTTCTTGAGCATTGGCATCAATGGCAGAGAGGAAGCTTTCTTCTTCTCGGCCGAGCCTGAGCGACGTGGTGATGGTGGCAATGGTGGTTTGGCCATGGTTTAGATCTGGTTTTGAGAAGAAGGTTGTGTGTGAGAAGAGTTTGAGGTCTAGTACCTCTTTTATATAGAGAGAGTGTTGTGCAACTTACCTTAGTTTGCTGGCGGTGAAATGTGGTGGCAGTGTTGCATGGCTGACAAGAGGCAGAAGTTCAGTTGGAACTCAATGCACCCATTGGTTGTAAATTTTTTTCACATTTTGTGAATTAATAAATGAGATGTACTTCAAAACTTTATAATTAATGGCATTGAACTTTATTTTCTTGTCTTTTATACGTAAGGTTGGAGTCAAAAATATATATATATATATATATATATATAGAAATAGAGAAAGAGATAAGTGATGCATGATGGCACAGTGACACGTAATAGAGTGTGTTTACGTATGTGTGTGTCTACGTGTTGTTGAGAAGATTTTTGAAAATCCTGATTAATAAGTTATTTATTTTTATATGGTATAATAATAAAAAAACTTTACTCCCTAGGTTGTTTTTTTATCTATCACAAATCTTTATTTTTTTTTATCTGTTATTTTCTAACATCAATAAGCATTTATTATTTTTTATCCAAAATCACTCTTAACACTTTATTCAACTCTCTTATTGGAATTAAATATGAGAGAGAAATGTGAAGATATAAATTAAAGATAATTTTGAAAAAATAACTAATTTTTTATAAAATTTTATGAAACTAGGTACATGAGATTCAATTAATCATGACAGATAAAAAGAAAATAAGGAAGTATATTGGGAATATTTCAAATTAAATCATAAAAAATTTAATCTCAAAACTTTTTTTGATATATTGGAATCATGAACTTTTGATCCCATAAAGGATTGAGAAAATAAGTATTAATGTGTTATATACAATCATGGGTATTAATAAATTCGAAGATAATATGTAATTTTTGTCAGTAGCGTAAATAATAATATGTAATTTTGTCGTAATCGTAAATGATCATAAATATTTTGTAAATTTCAAATTTTTAAAATTTATGGAAATTTTTGTTGTGTAATTATATTGTCGTATAATACGCCAAAGTTTATTTATTTATTGTTTAATTTCTTCCTTCAATCCCTTTTAATTGGGGAACATTTTTTTATTTTTAAATTTTTCGATAAGATAGAAAAGAAGTTAAACAATTGACAAGGTATGATAAGTGTATATTTGTGCATCATTTAATATTGTTTTATACAATTATTTGGCATGTATTACAGTATTTTATTAGAATATGATTTTAAACATGGTGAAAAAACGTATTTTCAAGTGCCAGGTAGTGCTTAAGGAGGAGAGAGAGCCACAAGAAGCTATTTGGAGCCAAGATAAAGAAAATAGAACTCTCTCAACATCAACGATTGCAGAACAGGCCCCACAGAACACCTTACGATCCCCTTACAGCCAGACTTACGCCCGTAATCTTCATCCATGGAACCTTGCAAGCATGCTTATGGCCGTGAGCATAAAGATCAAACAGAGGGACGTACTTATGGGTAGGCTTATGCCCGTAAGTTAGACCGTAAAGCTAAGGCTATCCAAAGGAGCTTACAAGAAGGAATATGTGGCCATAAGGGGGTCGCAAGTGCCATCTAGAGAAGATTACAGGTACTTACGGTCGTAAGTTGTATCGTAACATCGACACAGAAGACCTCAGAAGCGAGATTTACGGCCGTAACTCTGCCAGTAAGGCACGCTCATATAAGATGCCTGCAAGTAACTAGGCATAAAAGATTCTGATGAAAGTTTTGAAGATATTTTTTTATGGCGAAGCTTAGTAAAAGAAAGGGGGATCAACTTCTCCATATCTCTTAGGGCAATTTATAAAGGAGAGGAGACTCGCCTACCTTCAAGGAACACCATTGAAGCCGTCAAGGAGCACCTTAGCGACGTTTATGGAAAGAAAAGGGGAAGGACATCGGCAATCTCAAGGAGCAAGATTAAAAAATGTGGTTTTATGCTTTCAATTATGTCTATTGTCTCTTGTGAATTGTTTAATTGTTCTCCTTTGATAGAGAATTATTTTGTAGGTGTTTGGCCGTAGATAAACTCTAGGGTTTATGATTTGATTAACTTTGGTTGTAGATCTTTTATGCTTTTACATTGATTATTAATTGAAATATTTTATTATTAAATTCAATTGCGCTTATCTATTGTCTTGAACCCTATTAAGGCGAGTGCCCTAAATTCATGTTGGATATGCTTGTGTGACGAGTCGAGAGACCCACAAAGTATAGGCAAGCTGCAATTTAAAAAATTACAAGTACGCCTAGAGGTAGGGTACTTTGGAGTTCTCCTCCCATAATCCTTTCAAGTGAATTGATAAGCAATTTCATTCATATTGCAATCGTAGGGAGTAGGTTCATATAGAGATCTCGATTTCACTTTATATGGGATTACAAGCAATTACTTCGAGAGAAGAATTGTCTATATTTTAAATGCTTGTTTATTCTTATTAAGAGTTCATAGAGTACACTATTGTCATAGGGTTGTCTATATCCGCACCATTTGGGATCAGTCATTACACACCTTGAGAAAGGGGGTAGTATAATTCAGGAACTCTCTCAGTTCAATTTGGATTGCTACACTTTTACAACCATTGTCCTGGGACTAACAAACCCTAGAGGGAAGTTATGCCCGGACACATCCTCCTCTATGCTTGTTTAACTGTATTTTCTTTTTAGCACTTTCGATTCTTGTTTTCAGTTTGTTTTCATGTATCACTATTTGGATTAGGTTAACTCTCGGATTCGAATCAGTACTAGTAGTCTCTAGTTCCCTGTGGAATGATATCCTACTTCTTAGCACACTTTATTATTCGATCAACAAGTACAATTGCTCTTTGTACATAGGTGCCTCATAATTCGTCCTTATCAAGTTGCTTGATAAATTTCTCGTAATTAATTCCCAACTAATTACTTTTAAATTCCTCATTTTTAAACCAATCATCAATAGCTTTTTCCTTTCCAAATTCCACAATATTTTACCCTTTATTTTCCCTTCCAATTTCCTCAAATTTTACGGTGGTATATATTTTAATTGTATGGCATTAACATTGAAAAATAATTGTTTTGCAAAAAAATCATACTACTTAACTATTGTCAATTTTAAAATACTCCATTTGTTTCTATTTATAAGGCTATTTTAATCAATTTATGATCATTAACAAAAAATCAATTAACTCAATTAACCAATTTTATCAATTTTTTTCAAAAACTACTCTTATTTAAAAAAATTCATTAAATTTTTCATTAATTTCTTTTTACTTTAATTATATTTTTTTATTTCCTATTTCAAAAATAATATTTTTAGTTTTTTTCAAAAATTTATTAAAAAAATTATAGAAATACATTAATGATAAAAAAATAAACTTGAAAAATATTTAATACTTCATAGATTTTTTAAATAGATAAATAAAAAATTAAAGTTTCTATAATGAGATATATAAATAAAGACGAAAAGCGATCGGGAGAATATTTCTCTATTTGTGTGCGCTTTTTTTTTATTTAGAGAATGAATAATGATTTATACATGTGTAACTCACAGCCTAGGTTTTATGCCATATATTTACATCAGTTGTTATTTGTGTTAATATTAATATCATTCATTGAATTTGGAATTTATCATAAAATGTGAGTCATAACAGTCATTTTTAAATTTATTATTGCTTAATAAGATTTGCATAGTATTTTTATTATTTGCTGCTATACATGAGAAATGATGATATGTTGACAATGTACAAGGGCACTAAACACTAAATTTTATCATCCAACTTTCTGAGAGAATTGTTCAAGGTATTTCTGAATAAAAACAAGAGTCCTTCAATCCTTCAAGAGTAAATATCTCTTGAAAAATCAATAAAAGTGTGAAAATAGGAAAAAAATTATCATTTTCAATAAATAAAAACGGACTATTCCACATCAAACTCTAAATCTAATTTAACTATTAACATTTTTCATACTTAAATAATTTTAAGAACAAAATAGAATAAAATAAATTTATTCAAAGCCATTAACTAGCTATAAGAAGTCTTTTCACTTAACTTTGATCTCCGGCAAATTTAAACAAATTATATAAATTAAATATCAATGAAACTTTAATTCTAATTCAAAATCAAACTCAATTGATCAAAGTTTTCATATACCTCAAAACACAAATATCAAGGTTTGCAACTCCAGCCCATTCTTTCAGACTAAGAAACTCAATGAATATTTTTTTTTTTTTGAATAAATTGAAATTCTCTTTGCTCTAAGGGCGAAAAAAAAAAGAGGGGTGGGACCAGCTCAAGCACAATACTAATTAAGCAAATTATTCGGAAAATAACTGACAATGTACCACTAATTTCCATACTAGATAACTTGAGATAAGTAACTTTGGTGAAGTAGGATAACATAAGTTATCCTCAACTAAAGAGTTTGTTGAACATACAACCATGCATAAATGGGTGATTGAAAAATTAGATACAACAATATTATGTTTCATAAGAGCCATTTTAAAAATGGGTGAGGAAAATGAACAAATTAAAAGACTATATAAAAACCTTCTTTAATATTTTAAAAGTACAAGAAAAATAAATACAAAATAAAAATAAAAGACAACTGCACTTAATTAATGATATATATATATATATGTTATAATTACATAAGTAATATAATATATTAGATTATCACGTTTATCATAAGTAGACTCTATTCACCAACCTTTGTGAGACAAGTATTTTATCTAGAAATATTCAAATCTCTCTCTATATATATACATGCTTTGTCCGTATTTATTATTTTGCAGCCTGGTTGTTCTCATATAAGTTTTGATCTCTATTTATCATCTTTAATTCTTTCTATATTTTTTAACATATGTGGTTTTTTCTTAAGGATATCTCGCAAGCCAATGATTTTTGCATTTAACCATTCAACATCAAGATTTAAGGATGGCTCATTGCATTGTCACCTCCCAGCTCCGCCAATTAGAGAAGCCTTTCCACCACCAAATTCAAGCCTTTAGCCGTCGTGGTAAACACCTCTACCAGGGTTAGACACATTGAAGAAGTCTTGCTTGGTAGACTGCAGCAACCATCATGATGGGAGGAAAGAAGTT
>NC_052487.1:17104362-17149595 GCF_009730915.1 Dioscorea cayenensis subsp. rotundata | reverse complement strand
TCGAAGCTGCTGAGGAGACGTGACATTCCTGGGGAAAGATACACTAATGCTTTCCTTGGATTTGGGCAGAAGATTCTCACTTTGTTGGTAGGCTGACTTACAATCTACCTTAATGTCTCTCAGTAATTCAACCTCTGTTTGCCATGCTATTATCCCATGCTTTGAAGCTGCTATGCTTAAATATTGATAATTTTTCACAGATCCATTCATTTCATGTTTCTTATAGGAAAGGAACATTTCGAACCTATATGTGTCTAATAAATACTTTTACATGTCAATTTTGACAGATTATGGAGTGGATAAGTATGATATTGGAACAGGCTTTGGTCATTTTGGCATAGCAGTTGAAGATGTAAGATTCTGTTTCTTGTTCATAAGCATACTTGTTGGATTGTTTTTCCTCTTTTGTTTGTTTTCAAAATGTCATAGTGGGTTCAAATTTGATGTTTCACGTATAATTGGTTCTTTTAGATTCTGCTCATATATATATATATGGCACGAAGATTCTGACAGTTTTGTCGTTAGCTATTTGATTATTTGTTTTTAAGGTAAAACTATTACTTTTCCCCTTTTTCTCAGATTTATTTAATATGAATCATGCCTATTATGAGGAAACAGACATTTTTCTCATAAAAAAGCCATTTGTGACCAAGCTGTGGAGAAAAAAATCAAATGAGGAAACACAAATATTTTTTTTCTCATAAAGGCAGTTAAATTTCAAATAGGTGTCCAAAGCTGTGGATCTCATAAAAGCTAGGGAAAGGTTATTAAGGAACCTGGTCCTGTCGATGACGCCAATACTGTGATTACTTTTATTGAAGATTCTGATGGTTACAAGTTCAAGCTTGTGGAAGGGGCCTCACACCAGAGCCCTTGTGTCAAGTAATGCTTCGGGTGGGCGATCTTGGTTGTTCCATAAATTTCTATGAAAAGTAAGTCTTAATAATTTGATATGGTTTTCTTATGATGTTTATTTTGGTTTTGCTGTTCTTACATGGAAATTCTCTGTTTTCTGAAGTCCTGAATCTGTTCTTATGTTCAAACTCAGGCTTTTGGCATGGTGCTTCTGCGCCAAACAAGACAATCCAAGAACAAAGGTTAGCACCTAATTCTCAGTATTTTTTATGGTATTAGTTTCTGTTCTGTTTGTGAGCTAATGTCTAACTTGTTCCCGCCCGATATCAGATTGGCTGGCCTTGAGACCCAAGTTTCAGTATTTTTCAGTCTGCAGTCCATCTTTCATAGCTTTCCTAAACAATCAACTATAAGATCTCCATAACCATGGTTAAGCTATCAGTGAAGGGCTTGTTTACTTCCTAAAGAATTGATTTACAATTTTCATGGATCTTCTTTTTAATTTTATATTTTTCTGTATTTGCTAGAAATGCGAGTTGTCCTGCTATGCCTGTAATCTTGGCCTGGTAACATGTGGATCTTTGTGTCCATAGTTTCCATTAGGAGTGAGTGTTTGGTTTGGGAATTTAGAGATCTGGATTTCAGGTGTGTGCTAATTGGTTTGCAGAGTCAAAGCTTGCACTGTATCCCTTAAAACAGGAGTTCAAAAGGTGTGAAACCCTCATATACCTCTGGCAAACACAGGATTTGGGCCATGCAGTAGGTTTGAAAGGTATATGAATTCAAAAGGTCCTGCCAAACACTACCTACCATGAGTCGATCTATGGTGACCTGCATTTATAATTTTGATTTACTTGCAAATTCGAGATGCATGTTGCAGTGTGTGTCATCATGAGCTCTTTTAACCTTGCATACAATAATGTCTCATTTCAATTATTTTTCTTTCCTGCAGACCTATTTCAGATGAATTCTAACAAGTTTGACCTGATATAACCTTCCCACACTGCAAATCTTCTACTAACTGATATACGCTGTTAAAAAGTTCAAAACTTTACAAAATCTCCATTTGCCATCACGCACAGTTGCCAAATATTTTCTTGAGTCTCTCTTGATTGCCAGTCTCTAATTTTCAACTATAAAAATGTGCATTATTATACTGCAGAGGATAGAAAGTGGTCTTTTGTCTCATGGAGAGGATCCAAAGTCATTTTTCTCACATGAGAACAGCAGTATCAAGAGATTTGCCTGTGATCTGAAAATAACACCTTATTAATATGTAATATGATAAAGAACATACTGAAACTATAGTAGTTTGGTATGAGGTTTATGACATCAGGTATTATTTGATACAGGAATCTAGATCTCAAATGAACCACATTTAATAAGGGACTGCTGTTGGGAGATTAATCACCAAATGATTCAAAGAAGGCAATGCGGAATTATGTTGTTGGGTAGGTTCCTTGAGACTAGTAGCACTGCTGCTATTCAGACTATCATTACTAATACAACCTTCCAACAAGCAATCTAGTTCCAGTAGATTGACTTGATATTTCTGCTGTTTTGCACCCATTTTCTTTATAAACATATCCTGAGTGAAATGAGCAAAATCTTCTTCATTTAAAATAAATTCAATTATATACTGATTCCACGTGCTGATTCAAATGTGGCTCTATGAAAGAACAAATTGTAGTGTTGGTACAGGTTCATTCTTCTCTGAATTTGTTCTCCCCCTCTTCCTGAGCGAACAGTTCTTGACGGCTTATTATGCATCCATCCGCTCAACCTTGCTGTTCATGTTTTGCAAGTTTGGATTCTACAATTAGTTCTTTAGTTCTTAAATTGATCTCTGGTTAAGTCCTTTTGATTATCGATGAAGCCTTCATCTCCTTTTTCGTGTGCTTGAGTCTTGTGAGTATGCATACTCTGTAAAGCAACTCAGGTGCAATTTTGTCTCCCCAAAGTCAGTTAGCTGTGTAAAATGACTGCTGTAAAAGTCGCTGAAATTTCATTGTGATGATACCGTTTTGTAAATGCTATATCGATTTTCAATAAATGCATATATTTGCAAGTATACCCATTGAGTTCAGATTCTATTACATGTTGTCAGGGCATTGTGCAAGTAGTATGGATTTAGCAAGAGCCAAATAAAATTAATTTTTTAAAGGGTGTAAATGTAATTATGCTATTTTGCAGCTGAATATATGCAAAAATTTAATTCTTCAGTGTGCTTTCAATTCAGTTATATGTCATTTGCGTCCCTTTGTCTTTATTTTTATTATTCTATCCAGTTAATTAATAACGGGAATGATTTTCAGTGTACAGTAGCAATGATGGGATATGGACCTGAAGATAAAAGTACAGTTTTGGAGTTGATGTATAACTATGGGGTTCATGAGTATGACAAAGGAAATGGATATGCACAGGTAAGCTTTAGGCCCAGGTTTAAAAGATTTAACAGAGTTGGATCATGTAGAAATCAACTGGTGTAATTCTTTTGTTCACTACTATACTAAGGAGATTGACGCATTCTATCATGACAGATTGCAATAGGTACAGATGATGTTTATAGAACAGCAGAAGCAATAAAAATATGTGGGGGAAAGATAATTCGTGAACCTGGACCTTTACCTGGCATCAACACAAAGATCACTGCCTGCTTGGATCCTGATGGTTGGAAAACAGTATGGGCCAACTTCTACTCTTTGCTCAGTTCTTTATAGACCTTGCTTCCATCTTTTATTTTGCGAAACTTGTTAAAATTAGTGTATTTGTGCACAAGGAACTGAAATATCACTTGCCTGATTTATATCATGCATTATACCGTGTTATGTGAAGTGGGACCAAGTGGAAAATAGAATGACCATCATCTTTCCTAAATTGAATAACTTTTTTGTTCCTTGAGCTCCGGCAAATCTAGATAAGAATTGTCAAGCTGCAATTTGCCTTCAATTGAAGCCTTCTTTCCTGAATAAAGTTCTTTTGAAATGAATTTCTTGTTGAATCTCCATTAGTGTATTATTATCTAATACAAATGTCAAGGAACCTAATAAATGGGAACTGAAATATCCTAGTGAAACTAAAGAGAGCAGCTCGGGATTGGTTTTTGAGTTTTGCATGCGTTCTTTTTTTGGTAATTCTGTAGACCTACTAGCTATTTAGTTTTTAACTCAAATTTTCATTAAATATCATGACGCATTTAGGGCTAAAGATTTTAATGCCTAATTGGGGTTAATGAATCTAGATGTTACTTAATACCGTATTTTCTGAATATGCATGAACTTTGTGTATCAATTTAAATTCCTTCTGTTATTTACTCAGTGTGTTGTTTCTTTTGTTATTATTTAAGCTCTCATACCTTGCATTCAATGTGAGAATTGGATCTTGTGCAGGTATTTGTCGACAATATCGATTTTACCACAGAACTTGAGTGAGCAGCAATTGCTTCAAACATATAGAGAAAGTCCAATCAATTGGAATACTACCATCCGGCCAATATCATTTGTAGATAGTGTAAATTGTAATTACATAGATTGGTGCAGATGCAATATTAATACAAATTTAGACATTCTTTTTGGTTCAAATAGAAACATAATACCATTCTACTTTGCAACCTCCTTGCATTTGAACCATTCACTTGATGTCCTGCTTTTGTAATTACAGAAAAATGCTCATGTTGGCAGGGGAATTGAGCATTTGCTGTATGCCTTCAACCCACATCTGTTTCTCAGCTTTACTTTTGCATTCAAATTCAATCAATCTTTCTGGTGTTTTGATTGCAAAGTAAGCTTTCTTATTGTTTTCTTCTCCTGACTCTCTACCAGGCCATGCAGAAACATCAGAGCACACATCAATAACAACACCTGAAAAAGAACAGCACCACTCAACCTACTGATGCATCATTTCTATTTGGTCAAACCAGGTAAATCTGTCTTACTTTTTTTCTTTTTCACAAAAGTTCCAGCCATGTGTGTACTCTTCATTTTGACAACTACCTGCAGCTTGTTAGATTGATCCAATGTTCATATTAGAAAGTAATAAGCTGTTTCAGAAACTTTGCTAATTATGGATTATGGTGATTGTGACATACCTGCCAACTTGAGTTCACATAGACAGAGACTTGTTTCCAGTGAAGTACACCTACCATCAAAGTAAAAGGTTAAATCCTCAAGTAGTTATAGTTTTTTCTTTTGTACAGTAAAAAGTTTCTTTTGCACAGATACACTTACAAATTTCAGATAATATTGAATCTTAGTGCCAAAAAAAATATTTAGCAACCATTTTATAAATTATTTTTGTGAGTTTTGTATGACTACACCTTTTCTGGTGCGTTTAAGCAGGTCTCCACCATGAGAAATAAATGCCAAAACTGATGAACTAGCATCTGCATCTTTAGTATCTCCTGTTAATGTTGAACAATTAATTTCCTTGTGAAATCTTGCTCTTAGTGTCGCTGCTCCTCGCAAAGCTGCATTTTTAAATGGACATCATTAACATAACAAATGTTGGATTAGTGATGAAAATTAGCTAGCTCTTTCCTATATCTCATTTATTAAATTCCAAATGAAATAAAATATCGATGATTATTAGTGTTATCAATGATTAATTAGTTTATTTTTAAATATACAAACTTCTTTAATAACAATATTAGTACATAATTAATTTTAATATTTTTTTGTACATATGTATAATTTCAAAAATCTTCAATTTACTCTTATCTTTTTCCTTTATAAATTTGACATAATTATTACATTTTAAAAACTTTTTTAGAAGAAAAATTCAGAGAAGGATGTATGTTTGTTTACACACACAAGCCTATAACAGTTTACACAGAATATTGTAAATTGTGTTTTTTTATTTTTTTATTCTTACAATGAATGCAAGACACCCTAAACACAAACACACTTTCTATGTTTTCATTAAATCTCAATCATGCATTAAGAACTCTCAGCTTTTTGCATAGAAGTCAAATAGCTATTACATTAAAAATTTTATCTATTTTATTAGAAAGAAAAAAAATTCTTCCCCTTTGAAATTTTTATAATCTTCAATATTTTTTGTTAGGCATAAAAAAAAAACTTAAAATATTTTTAATAACTAATTTAACTTGAAGTTATGTACAAACACATAATAATCTTATTATATATTTAGAAGTATATTAATATATGAAAGAAAAAAAAATTATGAGCTATTTCATATATTTTATGGTTTATCTAGTTTTCTTGAAAAAAAATTATAAAATATATATATATATATACCACAAAATCTATATTATCAACCCATAATAATAATAATAATAATAATAATAATAATAATAATAATAATAGAATGAAGACAGACCTGTTGCGGCGCCGGCGGTGAGAGCCATGATATCCCCACTAGTGTGCGCAGTAACCGCCGAATGCACAACACCTAAGATCTGATCACGCGTAGCACCAACGACGTGGGCCATCTCCACGCAATGCGAAGCCACCAGCGCCGCCGCCGAAGCTAACGCCGCACTCGTTTTCGATACTCCATTCGATTGAGCCGCCACCGCCGCAACTGCCGCCGCAACACCGGCCACAGATGTCGCCGCATACACTTGCGCGTTTCTTGTGCGCGCTTCTTCTCTCCTTCTCTCCTTGTTATCTTTCAGCCAATCTCCCATTGTTTTCCCTCCTCCTCCTCCTCCTCCTCTTGGTACTACTCCTCTTAAAAGTTGCACCTTTTTGTAATAATAACAAAACATTTCAACAATCACTAGTTTTGTTCTAAGGGAAATTGGTTATAAACCCCTCAAAAGTTTTATAATTGCATATTTACCTTAACAGAACAGAAGGAAGAGTAGTAGTGATACCTTAAGGTCTCCATGATCTCTTGGAGAAATGGGAGGGTTAATGGCAAGTAAGTCAGATGGGAGTAAAGGGTGAAACTTGGTCATCTTTTGAGTCTCTTGTGCTGTGACTTGTGAGTTGTTGTTGTTGTTGTTGTTGTTGTTGTTGTTGAGTAAGGGAGGAGGGTGGCGAGAGACAGCAGTGAGAGCTTTGGAGAGTTCCAAGGCTGAGATGCTCCAAGATCTTGCAAGGAACTCCATTGTCTCTGTTGGAGTCTCTGGTGGTGGTGCTACTACTACTGATGATGTTTCTTCTTCTTCTTCTTGTTCTTCTTCTAGTTTGTTGTTGTTGATGATGATGTTCTCTTCGGTACTGGTATCCTCCTCTTCAATGTTGTCTAGAGGGAGTGAAGGGCATTTCAGGAATTTGTGGCAGGAGCATGGATCCATTATCACAAAGTAGAGTAGGAGTACTAGTGGTGCCGGTGGTGCTAGGAAGAAAGAGACACTAGTGTTTGCATGAAAGACATGGTTTTTGAGGTTTTAGTGGAGAGTTTATAGCATGCCCTGTTGTGTCTCGTGTGTGTTATTTTAATCCTATAGTTGATTATTTTCAGGTTGCTGTTTTGTTGCTTTTATGTACAGCAAATTTTGATGTCTTTTCTACTTATATATGCAATTATTACAAAATTTTTGAATCTAGGGCATTTTTAATCAGATAAATTGAACAAATAATTTTAGCAAGTGATTTGAAAAGAATTTTTAACTTTTGCTAAACTGCACTAGGTTCACTATTAAAAGTATATGTTGTGGGATGTTTATTGTTCCAGTTCTAAAAACCATGGACATAATGATATTAAGAGTTTTTAATTGTGGGTATATGCTCGTAACCTGATCCCTGCATCAGTTGGATGAGAGTGTCTGGGTGGTCTGTATTACTCTAGTGCATCACTGATTGTGCATTTGTTTGTCGCATTTCGTTTAAAAAAATTTTTTTAAAAATAACTTTTCAAATTGATGTTTTTCCACAAGTGCACATAGAATGAAATAAATTATATAGGTTTTTTTAAATATAAATTAAACATTTATTTTCATGGAGAGAGTGTATATTTTAAATTCGTTTATATTAATTAATTGAAATAAATTTGAGTTAAAAACTTTAAATTTACTAATAGAATTGGTCGAAGTGACAAAAGTTTGGATCACTTTAAGTAAATAATTTTGAATTTAAACTTTTTTTATGAATGTAAAAAAAAATATATTAAGAGAGGTTACCGTTCTATAAAGCTCTTAGTACCGAGCCCCATTTTTTTGAGTCAAATAAATTTTTATATTTATTTTTGCTTCTAATATCAAATGGTAGATTTAAAAATTCTATTTTATACTGTTATGTTTTATAGTTATTTGATATATATATTTATTTATTATTAAATAAATTTTTTTAACAAAGTGAGCATGTCATTATTTATATTATTTCATTGCCCGCTAGGAGGATGAGGGATTTGAACTTCCAGCTTCCCGTATTGTACTCCTATTGATGAGGGGCATATTGAGGAGTGTCTTTCTGGACAAAAAGGATATGGCCTAACAAAGGATATTCTGGTAATTTTTCAAACGGTGGATTTTTGGTTTTTAAGAGTCTCACTTGAAGAGAAACGGGTCAACGAACACAAGTCACTAGCTTTGTTTGTGAGTCATATCAAAATTTGGCCAAATTATATCGTTTAGGCCTCGAAAACCCTAATTTTGCCTTTTTAGTAATAATTGATTTTGTTATATCTTATAATAGAAATCTCTGATTTGTGAGGCGTTTGTAGCAATAGTCTTTATTTTGATAAATCTTTTATTTCTTGCTGATATTTGAGAATTTACTATTTTTAGTAAATTTTTGAATTATCTTCTTTCTTAGTGTTATTTTTGCCTATTTAATGTAAGCCTATGGGCAAGAGAAAATCAATTTTGTAATCTTTATTTCCTTGAGTAATAAGATTTTATTTTTTCCCCAAATTTCTGGCTATCTTTGATCAACAGGTGTTGGAAGCTTGTTACCAAGTATTCGTGCGCGAATCAACGGTCTCGAGTATACCACTACATCACCTATGCTTTAACATTGAATTATACCAATGTTGGCTAGCATTTGTTTGTTGGTTGAAATCATGCATATTAAAAAACAAAATAATTACTTTATTTGCGGCATGACACGAGCAGCCGAAACAACTCGTAACATATATTATATATATAGTTCCATAAATTCTAAATATACATTAATTTGGGTATAATAAATTTTCCAACATACAATATATAGTATGAAATTAAAATATACAATGGATATAAAAAATAAAATAAAATAAAATAAAATAAAATTAATCATTGATTTTTATGAATTGAATGACTTTATTTGTTTGAAACTTGTAAAGTAACATCCGGCCGGTCAAGGCTGGCAATTACATTAACAATATACGTGATAACAATGGTACTCCAAAAATCAAAAAATCAGAACTTTGTTAAAAGTAAAGCAAACAAACATATAAAGTACAAGTAAAATTAGAGAAACAGTACATACAAATGAAACACAGAGAACAAAATAGGAGAACAGATACTAAAAATAAATCCACTAGGGTAGATATATAGACTAAAGCTAAAACATGATTCATGAATAACAGACAAAAACACACACACACACAAAAAAGTCTATAGGCCGTAGATCGTAATGAGGAGGATAGGAGTTAGTGATCACTTAGATGTATTTGCCTAGTCAAAGTTGGGCGTTGTGCCAACAGTGTCACACTCTTGGGACCTTTGAAATTTTAGACTGTGTTAGCAATGCTGATTGCATCTTCCACTTGAGTCGTTTTGTTTTTAGTATTGCAAACATCCATATGAAAAAGCAATGACTAGTAAAGCGGTTTGGAATAAAATATGCAATTAGTTTGTTCAAGCCAAATTAATGTTCCAAATTATAGCTTGCAGCCTTGCACAAGCAAATCCCCACCTCTCAAGTCTTAGACCTGTGTCTCGAGGTTATACCTTTAGAAGGCTCAAGTCAAGAAAAGATTAATGGCAGTTTGCCAGGCCAAAATTATGGTCAAAACAATTCCAAATTTCTTTCTGCAAAAATATAAGTAATGAAGATGGTGATCAACTGTTTCAATTGTATAATGGCTCAGATTATATGTGCCCGTCGAATGTTTGTTGCACCTCTTAATAGACCGATTGTCTAGTGTAAGAATCTTATTATTTTGAGCCAATCAATTTAAAATTTTTATCTTTTGGGATAGTTGCCTCTCTAGGTTGTCATAGTTACTCAAGAAAAGAGCTAAAATAACATGTCGAGAATACGATCACCACTTTAACCTCTTTTAACCTCCTTGTTATTCTACAATTTTAATCTTCATACACCACTTATATTTCATAAAAAAAAAATGTTCTAACTTTATAATTTGTTCTCTCAAATAATTCATAATTAATTGAGTTTATATTTCGACATTACAGAACTTATTATTCATAAATTTATTGATCGAAAAAAAATTAAAATCAACAAATATGTTCAGTCCAACGATCAAAATAAATATGTTTTTATTTCTTATTTAACCAATTAATCGTTGATTGAATTAATATGAAAAAAAAAAAAGATAATAATAGAAAAAAGAGTAGAAAACTTTAGAGAGAAGTGCCCTTCCCTTGTGAAAGGCACCTAAAAGGCTGTTAACCTTGTGAAGGCCTCACCCTTTCCAACAGAGGAGCGGCGAGGCTCATGATGATGATCAAGCAATACAACAAGGTGATGCGTGGGCCTTTGTTTCCATGATAATATTTTCAAGGTCCCAATGAGACACAAACACTAATAACGATGCAAGTTTAAGGTGGCTTTTTGTTTTTAAGCACATCATCATCATCATTGCACCAAATGACATGCTAATCAAGATTACTATACCACTTCGAAGACTCCAACCTCATTAATTAATGAATTTAACCTTTCATCATTAGAGACCTCTCCTCCTCGTGTGTCTCATATAAAACAACATCAAATCAAATCTTGTTTAATGGAAGAACAAGAGGAGATGAATATGATAAACTGGGATTAGTATGATTGCAAACACTTGAATATAATATATTAGGATTATAATGTGAAGGATTACAATGAGATTTAAAGGAAACATGATCTCCTTTGCAAGCACTTGCAATCTTATGTTATTTTTCATTATTATTATTATTATTATTATTATTATTATTATTATTATTATTATTATTATTTTGGAGTATGATTTGTTCATATGTCATATTAAATATTTGAGTTTATAATTCGAATTATGTTTGACTCAACTTAAAAAAACTCATGGTGTGACTTAAGTGATGTTTAAAGTATGAGAATATTTTTTGGAGATTGTAAATGGTATTGTAAAAATTAAGTCAAGTCCTAGACTAAATGTAAATCAACATGACTTATATTCAATTTAGAATGTGCACAAATATATTTTAGGGTTTTATTGTGAAGAATTGATTTTGGAAAATTGAACGGTCACTTTATAGTCAACTTTAAATATGGTGAAATTATTATTTTTTTAATCAGTGTTTTTTTTTATTTTAACTTTTGCATGGAAATCTATATGTTCTTGTTTTTCTAATTATCATTCAAGTATTTTTTTTAAGTATATTTTATTAAAAAATTAGTACTCCCTCCCTCCGTTTTTTTTATTTGTAGTGAATAACTGAATCTCATATACTAAAAAAGTTGGTTATTTCACATAATTTAATAAAAAATTAGTTATCTTTTTAAAATTACCCCTAATTTATATTTTTACATTTCCCTCTCATATTAAATTTCAAGAAGAGAATTGAATAAAAGTGTGAGGATAATTTTAAAAAAAAATGATAAATACTTTTTAATGTTTAAAAATGAAAGATAAAAAAAACATGATTAATCCATTAATTAATATAGAGTAAGTTTGGACTTGGAATAAGAATTTTCTTTTAAAAAGTCCCATAGAAGTTGAAGAAGTTGAAGAAGCTGAAGAGCTTGACATGATTGAATAGAAGGGGACTAAGAGCTGTCAATCACCAAGAAAAATAAAGAGTCATGTAATGTAAGCATGAAAAGAGGTACATACATAATAAAGTTCTTGAAATTGGAGCAATGATGCTGAGAACGGTTGACTGTGCTTCTCCTCGCGAATCCCGCAATGTAGTGCTCTCTCAGTTTAGTTGGGGTCCTTTCAATCCTTTTCTTTTATACATCTTTAGGCTTTTGAAACACACTCACTCATCTTCTCTTTATTATTATTATGAGGGCCGGGCCCTTTTGTCATCATAATCTTCTTGATCATCATGATACATATCTGTTTGTGTTTGAGCCCACACTTGATTTCCTCACCAAGCGCACTTTGGCCTCTTGTTTGTTTTTTTTGGGTTTCATTTTCCGTATTTTGTGGTATTATATGTTTGGTTTTTATGTGACTGTTGTATTGTCGTTATGATGATGATCATCATCATACTTTACTCACCAAGCGCACTTTGTTCTTGTTCTATCTTGTGTGTGTTTGCACTGGTTCGGATTTAGATATATTAGTGTAGTTATTTATTTTAGTTGTTATTTTATATAGGTTTAAAGTTGAAGATGGGGGCTATATAGCTTGCATTGGTGTTCAAGTAAAAGATCTTAATTAATTAGATCTATGTTAAGGCTTACTTAATTGATTTGGTCTATATTAAAAAATCTTAATTAAATTTGATTATGGTGATTGATTTGTCATCCTATTATATTATTGTAAGATAGATATTAATAGGTCCTTCACATAATTTTTCTCTTTCTATTATTTTTTATTTGTTCTATTCTTTTATATTTCTATCAATTCTAAACTCTTAAGCTAGATAATTTTTTTTCCACTTTTTTAATAATATAAACTTACAAATAATGTACCAAATGCCTAATGAACTAAGGTTAAGGAGGCAAAATGAATCAAAACCTGCCTCGAGGACTTCTTACAATCCATTTGCCGATTTAGATCATTGTTACATTATTTATTTTTAAACAAATAATTTTAAATCAAAAGCTCGACTCAGATTCGAAATATGGGTGTAGAATGAGTTGTATGGAATGATATTTAAAATTTTATTTTGACTTTAAAATTTGGATTTTGGGTTATAATTTGTCATAAATCCTCCATCCCGAATACCATCTATGTTAGGAAATCTTTCCTATAAATGATCATATCTACATAATTAATAATTAATTCAATTCAAAATTATGAACATAGCAACAAATTATGCAATTAAAAGAAAATTTAACTCAAACTCACAATCTATTTTAATTATTTAATACAACATTTGTTTAACAAATAATTAAAAATCAAGTTTTTTTACAACAATTAGGCCCTGTTTGGCTACCATTAAATTCCATAGGAATGGCCACCATTCCTATGAAATTTAATATTACATAGGAAATCATAGGAATTGGTGTTTGGGTATTCTTTTTACAGTTTAAAATTCCTATGAAATCACATGATTCCATAGGAATTTTACAAAGTGGTGGAACCAAATTTTTTTTTTCCTTTGTTTTTCGTGTGGCCGTTGTGAACGAGTGTGAAGGGCTTTCATTTGGGATCGACGAAGCCGCCGCCACAACCTCTCGACCGCCACCATCCCTCCGGTGAAGAACGACCTCGCCAGCGATCACAACCACAGCTCGCCGCCGGCCCCGTGGCTCCTCGACCTCATCGCTTACCAGGTGGATCTCATCACCACTCTTCTTCTCTCCCTCATCTCCCCCTTTTTCACCTCCCTCTTCGTTGGCCCTGAATCTTCCGACCTCGCCGCCCTCGCCGACTCCGACCGCCCGGCCCGCGCCCTCCTCGACTCCCCCGCTGCCCGCACTGCTCTCTCCCTCGCCCTATCCCACCCATCCTCCGGCGCTGGCGACGACCCTCTCTGCCAATGGCTCTACGACACCCTTCAGTCCCCCGATCTGGATCTCCGCCTCGTCCCTCTCTCCTTCATCCCTCTCGTCTCGGGTCTGTATCTGTCTCGCGTCATCTCCGGTGACGGCGCCACTCCCTCCCTTGCCGGCTTCGAGGCCGTCCTTTTGGCTGTCTACTCGTCGGAGGTCAAGGCTCGTGCTGGCCGTCCCGTCCTCATCTCCATCCCGGATCTCTCTCTGCCGTCTCTCTACCACACCCCATGACCAAACTCTAACCCTAACCCTCACCCGAAATCCCTCATTTCTTATGAGCTTGCATGACAATAGCACTTTATTGTCAATCAAGGCTGCCAAAGTAATCCTGGCTAAGGTTTTATCATTTCCAAACTTATTGAATGCTAAAAGATGTGGACTTTGATATATTTGCCCTGTTTTTTTCCCTTGTGCTTATCTTGTTTGATTTGTTAGTATTGCCAGTTCTTGCTTTGATTGTTGTCAATGTATTTGCATTTGACATGCTTCTACTTGAGATGTTTAAAGATATGCTAACATTAAAATTTTGAATGCTGATCAATTGAATGCTGAAGTACTCTAGCATCAGAAGCAGATCCTTCCCAACCAGCCCGAACATATACAAAACGTAGGTTAAAATCGCACGCGACCATGACATTCTGGGATAATGTTTGTTTTCTATTTCTGTAAGGATCTTGCAAGGCCAAAGAAATAGTGATTGGAACATGTGTTCCATCAATAGCACCAATACAATCCTAAAATAAAAAAAACCCATAATATTTGTTAAGAGAATATATAAAAAAACATAATAATAAATAAAATGACAGTATAAAGAATTCTAACCTTGAAATATGGACAAAAATGTCTATTATTCTGGATAATTGGTGATGTAGTTGTTGGTGGCAATTCTATATATGTAGTCGCAAGAGCAGTAATAGCTTCAAGCACTTTTTTAAAATAACGGCTAACCGTTTCTGCGGAATGTTGAAAACGTTCTTGCACGTCACGATTACTAGCGTTGTGCGCAAGAGTGTACAAAAACATTGCTAGTTGTTCCTCGATTGTAACCCTTTTCGAGCTTCGGAGAAGAGATCTTTCTCTTAAACAATTAGATAGTGCTTGAAATATACGAGGCTCCATACGAAATTCACGCTTACAACGTGCCTCATGACCTTCAAGAATTTCTTGAACATATGCATCGCCTGTTAACATTGATGTATGACAAGGCCTAGTTTCTGAACTTACAGGAAATAAACTTGGTAAAATGGTGAATACGAATTCATCATCATCTTCATTAATCTTTCTCCATTGATCCAGATCCATATTGAAACAAAAGACTTTGAGACGTAAAAATTTAAGCTGAAGAGAGATAAGTTTACAAATGCCATAAGAGTGTTGGCTTTAAATAGAGAGAAATTGTTAACGGCTAGTTTTTCAAAAATTTCAACGGCTAGTTTCATTTTCAAAAACTCCAACGGCTAGTTTCAATTTCAAAATTAAAAATTCCTATGGAAAAATTCCTGCGCACATCCAAACACTGTTTCCATAGGAATTTTTCCTGTAGTAAATTCCATAGAAATCATTTCTGAATCCTATGGAATAAAATTCCTACAGAAAAAATTAAAATTCATCCAAACAGGGCCTTAATCTACCAAATATCTAATAATTTTTCACAATGATTTCACAACAAATTTTGCATAACAAATTCAATAAATATAATAATCAAACAAACATCCAACAATTATTTAACAAATATCCAATAATTATCCAAGATATCCAATATTTTTTCATAACAAATATCAAACTAACACAAAAACAAGCATGATAAATCCCAACAATGATTTAACAAATATCCAATAATTATCCAAGATATCCAATATTTTTTCATAACAAATATCAAACTAACACAAAAACAAGCATGATAAATCCCAACAATGAAAGATAAAACATTAAATTGAAAGAGATTAAATAAAGAGAAAAAAAAACTCATAGGTCGCGCGACCTAACCTAAAGTTGAATTTCATTGAGGCACTATTGATTGAAAGGGGTTGCATCTTTCTTGGGGTTTTATTTTTATTTATTATTGCTAATATTATTTATATTAATATCCCAAAAAATTTATAATTATGTATAGATAAAATTCAATAAAAAAATACCTAAAATATATAATTTAAAAAAAAATGATGATCTAAGTTTGGCTGGCCATATCATTTATTATTATCGTTTAATATCATTTTTATTTGATACAATAATTTGATTATTTTTATTTAATTTATCTTAAGTATTGTGAGATAATGAGTACAAGAATTAAAAAAATATATATCAAAAAGGTCAATATCCGTCTTACACCCGTACGTACAACAAAATCACAGTTTAGAAACAACTTTTTACATTTCTAATCTGTTGCTAATTTAATTTAGAAACGGATTAGAAACAAAATTTTTCAGTCCCCAACAAAGCTTTTTCAAATCCATTTTGAATCAAAATAGCACGCATCTTGATCTTCCATAAAGTGAAGTTTTTGTTGCGATCAAATTTCTCAATATCAAATCTTATAGTTGTCATTGCTTCCAACACAAAACTTTTGGATGAATAATATCTAACTTATTTTCTGATGTGGAGAATCTATGTTTAGCAGCTAGCAACCACAAAGCATACGACAAGTAGATATGTTCACCCAAAAATAGAACCTGCTCTGATACCAATTTGTTGGGATCAATGATAGTAGCAGCACTAAAGTGAGGAAAATAAAAGAAGAAGACACTGAAATTACATGGTTCAGCTTTTTGATGCCTATGTCCACGGGGGACGAAGGAAAAATATTCCACTATAGAAATTGTACATTTACAAGTAGAGATTTCACTCAATACCTCTCAACTAAAACCCTAAAACACCCATTCATCCAAGAAGCACTCTTGGTGTTTTTGTGGTTTATGTGTTCATCTTAACATGACCAAAGGTCATGTATTTACAAGAAAAATGGAGCAACCAAAAGTCCATGCATTCATACATGGATGTCAAAAATTGTGGCTCCATGTATGTCAAACATAGAGGCTTCATACAAGTTAAAACACACTTGTCAAAAGTGAAGGGCTAACCTAGGGTTTAGGCATGGCAACTTGTTAATAACATGTGTAAAATTCAAGACATATTTTACACACATAGCAAATCTCCACCTTGTCTTGAATTTTGCATATTTGAAACTTACAGATGTCCTTATTCTCAGAAATAACCCTGAAGGATTGTCAAGTGCCGAGTATGGCAATTAAGTTCAGGCAATGATTGAACTTAGCTTGTGGTAGAGGCTTGGTTAACATATTAGCATAATTATTTGCAGTTCCAATCTCTTTACTTAGCCTTCAACGATAATTTCACAAATGAAATAATACCTGACATCAATATGTTTTATCTTCCCTTGAAACATTTCATCTTTGGTCAAATGTATTACACTTTAGCTATCATAGAAGAAAACAGTCTTCTGATGATCTAACATGAGCTCATTGGACAAGCAACATAGCCAAAATAGCCTTTTTAACAACTTCAACCACCACCATAAATTCTGCTTCAGTAGTAGATAATGCGGCTGTAGATGGTAAAGTTGATTTCAAACTGATGATACTGTTTCCTAATGTAAAAACAAAACCAGTCAAAGACCTTCTTTTATCGAGATCTCCTGCATAGTTTGAGTCACCATAACCAACTAATTTACTACTACCACTGCAAAACTCCAGTCATGTATCAATAGTAACTCTTAAATATCTTAAAATCCATTTTAATGTTTGCCAATGAGTTTTACTTGGATTTGCCATGTATCGACTGATAATACTAAATGCATGTGAAATATCAGGTCGAGTACATATCATGGTATACATGAGACTGCCTACTGCATTGGAGTATAGAGCTTCCTCCATGTAGTTTCTTTCTTCATCTGTTTGAGGTGATAGTACTATTGAAAGCTTAAAATGTGCAACAATAGGAGTACTCACAGTTTTAGCTTCTTTCATGTTAAAGCGTTGTAGGATTTTCTCAACATAGTTCTTTTGAGTAAGAAGTAATTTTTTTGCTTTCCTATATCTTAGAATTTCCATTCCAAGAATTTTCTTTGCTGCTCCAAGATCTTTCATTTCAAATTTTGCAATTGGTTGAGCCTTCAACTTCTCAATTTCAGAAATATTCTTTGCAACAACTAATTAACATGTCATCCATATACAACAATAAGTATATAAATGACCCACTACTATCTTTCTAATATAAACACAACTATCGTAGTTGCTTCTTGCAAACTTGTTAATTATCATGAATGAATCAAATCTTTTGTACCATCACCTTGGAGACTGCTTTAGGCCGTTTATATAAGGATTTCTTCAAGAAGCAAACATGATCTTCTTTGCTTTCACCTTGGAAACCCTCTATTTGTTACATGTAGATCTTCTCTTCAAGCTCACCATGTAGGAATGCAGTTTTAACATCTAATTGCTCCAACTCCAAATCATTCATGGCCATCAATGTAAGTAAAACATGAATAGAACTATGTTTTACAACATGTGTAAAACATCATTAAAATCTATACCTTGTGTTTGGCTGTGTCCTTTTGCGACTGGTCGTGCTTTTATATCTTGCTTTCTTCAATGCTTGTTGTGCCTTCTTTTATCTTGAAGACCCACTTACAACCAATAGCTTTCTTTTTTGTTGGTGGTTTGACAAGTTCCCAAGTGTAATTCTTGTGCAAAGACTCCATCTTTTCTTCCATAGCTATTAACCATTTACATGAATTAGTACTTAAAATGACTTCTGAATATGATGATGGCTCTCTAGTATTATTTATGTCCTCAGTTGCTATCAAAGCATAAGCAACCAATTCCGCATAATTACTTCCAAATTTAGAAGGTACATGTCGGGTAAATTTTTCGGTAGGATACTCAACTTTGCTCTATTTTCAAATTGGTCATCTAACTTAAAAACGCATCAAAATGATCATCTAAGTTATCAGTGGTAGTCACCCGATACTTTCCGCAACTAATGTCTTATGTGCGGCATAAAAATCTCGACTCGACTTTTTAAATGGCCATGTCGACGAAGCCATGGCATGGACACATCACCCCAATAAACAACCCACATCATCATTAACTTTCCTCTTCTTTACTCCATCGAACGGATAGTAGAAGAAGTTCATCTTCTCCATAGGGCTTCATCTTTCCCCTTCTTCACCACCCGGACTAGCTTCTATTGTTGTGAGAAATCAACCATAGTTTGTTCCTTTAATTTAGTGGAGTTATTTTGATGCTTTTCTCATGAATGAGTGTATATTTTATTGTTTAATTCTCCCTTTAGAACATATGAGAGGAAAACAATCATATTTATGCAGACATTTCTTTGTTTTTGTGTGGATTTATTTGCTTGGTTATATACAGATCAGCATCATTCATGAGACAAGATTTTGTCATGAGAGTTCAATAACCAATCCTAGAATTCATCCATGCCTGTTCATTTACAAATGTTGACCCAATCTAAACTCTTTATCAAGCCAGTAGTACGCCTACCACAAGGAAATACAACAAAGCTACTAGTGATTCAACAAACAAAACACTCACTGAAAAGAGGAAAAATAACATTACAACGAGCAACTTGAAAGTAAATTCCAACTAACTTGAAAGGAATGGCAATCAGAGCATCTACATATACAACAAAAGGTTCTTAGTCTACAAAGATCTGTGACCCCTGCTCCATGGTCAGTTGAAGTTGGTCCACTTTTAGGCATTGCTAACATTTTCAAATGGAGATGTATTGAAGTTTTAAATCTTAATGAAAGCTCCAATTGCTGACATTTCCATTCAACACTATCTAATATAGAAAGAAGCTTCTTGCTTTGCAAACTAACCAATTAAAGCTTTGCTGAGTTTTTCCCTACCCTAATTCTTCATGTTGCTCTGAATCGAAGGATGAAGAAGAGATGATTTGGAAACTTCTTGCTGACATGGCATCTTTAGGTGATATGTCCATGCCAAGGAGGCTTGTTGACATGGCCATTAAGAGTCGAGTCGAGAATTCCGGCCGCCACGTAAGACATTTGTTGCCGGAAAGCATAGGGTGGTCATCCCTGTGAAAAGAAAAAAATTACTTGGGTGACCATTTTGATGCGTTTTAAAGTTTGATGACCAATTTGAAAATAAAGCATAGTTGAGTGCCCTACTGAAAAATTTACCCGGTACATGTCGTTTTCTCCTTCCTTGATCTAGGGCAATAGAGGATGGTCACTTCTGTTTAGTTTCATCTGAACTTGTTTCTGAATCATGAAGTGAACTAGATGGTCTTGGTTCTGCCTCTGTTGTTGATGGTGACTTGTGCTGAGCTGGTTGATCATCAATATTTAGCTCAGCCTTTTTGATGTCATCATCCTCCTTGTCTTGATTATGTTGTATAGAGAACTCCTTTTTTTATTTAAGCATAAAAACTTCATTAAAAATAACATCTCTACTGATTATGAATTTGGGAGATGTTGGATCAAGACACCATAATTTATAGCCTCTCCTGATGGATATCCAAGAAAGACATATTTCTTGGATATGGGCTCTAATTTTCCATCATTTACATGCATATATGCAGGGCACCCAAAAATCTTTAAATTTGAGTAGTTAGCAGACTTACCTGACCACATTTCTTTAGGAGTTTTGAATTTAAGCGGTACTTATGGAGATCGGTTCACCAAATAGCAAGCCATGTCAATAACTTCTGCCCAAAAATTTTTAGGCAGTGCAACATTTGAAAGCATACACTAAGCTCTCTCAATAAGGGTTCGATTCATACACTCAGCAACTCCATTTTGTTGAGGTGTGTTTCAAATAGTGTGATGTCTCACAATTCCTTCATTGCTACAAAACTCATCAAACTCACTATTACAGAACTCCAAGCCATTGTCTGTTATGAGACACTTGATATGCCTCTCAGTTTGCTTTTTTATCATTGTTTTCCACTTCTTAAATGTGGGAAAAGCATGGTTCTTGTGCTTCAAAAAATAAACCCAAAACTTCCTTGAATAATCATCAATAAAGGTAAGCAAGTAGCTAGCACCTCCTTTTGAAGAAACTTTTAATAGCCGCAAAAGCCTGAATGGGTGTAGTCAAGAGTACCTTAATTTGGTTTTATGAGTGCCGATATTAAATCATACAAGCTTTTATTTGCAAAAGACACAATGTTCGTAGAACTCCAGCTTTCCTGTGCTTTGGCCGCATAAAAGGCCCCTCTTACTTAATAAGGTTAGGATTTTTTCACTCATGTGACCTAACCTTATATGCTCAGTTTAATGACATTATAAAAGCTTTGGGTGCAGTAGTAATACCTGTAGCTATCGTACCTTCTAAGACATAAAGGCTTTCAAAATTTTTGAGCCTTCATCACAATAAGAACACCTTTGCTAACCTTCATTACTCCGCTTTCAGCTATGTATTTGAACCCACTAACATCAAGGATGCCTATTGAAATGAGATTTTTCTCAGGTCAAGAACATAACGAACATTAGTTAATGTTTTGATGATCCCACCATGCATTTTGATATGGATTGATCCAATGCATACAACTTTGTAGGCAACATTGTTGCCCATCAAAATGACTCCACCTGTAATAACTTCATATGTGGATAACCAATCCCTGTTGGGACTCATATGAGAAGAGTAACCTATATCCATGATCCACTCATTGCTAAATCTGCATTTATCAATGTTAGTGACCGAAAGAACTTCATATGTCGACTAATTTTCAGCAACACTTGCTTTGGCGAACTTTGCTTTTCTTTCTTCTTTATCTTTTAATTTGTAACAATCAGCTTTAATATGCCCCTTTTTATGACAAGTAATTGCAAATCAAGTTTCTATATCTAGATTTTGATCTAGATTTATTACTGCTTGAACCCCTTTCTTTTGGTTTTCCTATAGTAATAAGACCTTCAACCAAATTATTATTTTTGTCTCCAAGTATTTATTTATCAATTATAATTTTAGAAAGCAAAGTTGTCTTGACCTCTAACAAGGATAGATCATCTTTCCCATATAATAATGCATTTTAAAAATATCTATATGACAATGGTAATGAACATAATAATTTCATAGCAGCATCTTCATCTTCAATTTTAGAACCCACATTTTCTAAATTAACTAGAATGAATGTATATTCATTAGGTTCGGGTTTGATAGAAGTACCTTCTTGCATCTGAAATGAGTAATATCGAGTCAAGTGATATATCTTTTCAGTTAAAGGCTTAGTTATATAGAGAGATTCCAACTTTGACCATAAACCAGTAGCAGAATCTTCTATGATGACTTCTTAAAGAACTTCATTTGATAGATATAACTAGATCATTGACATTGCCTTTGAAATCAACTCATACTTCTTGTCTTCACTCATTGAGTCTGACATTATTTTTCCCCAACAAAGCTTTTTCTAGTCCATTTTGAATCAAAATGGTATGCATCTTGATCTTCCATAAAGTGAAGTTTGTGTTGCGACCAAATTTCTCAATATCAAATCTTGTAATTGTCATTGCTTCCAACACAAAATATTTGGTTGAATAAAATCTAACTTATTTTCTGATGTGGAGGATCTATGTTTAGTAGCAACCATAGAGCATACGTGCTGCATGCTTGAATGTTGGAGCAGCAGGATGGTAACCTAAGAAATGAAAGAATGGCAAAGGAAAGAGAGGAAAAAGAGAGAAAGAAGAGGAAGAAGTTTAGCATAATTAAGGAGTTGATTACAAGCTGGATGCCTTCCATCCTTTCATTCCATTGTCTTTTATGTAGACAATTAAACAGACAATTGACATCTAAGCTTCACGACAAGCACCTGATGTGCACAATTGCCAGCTACTCCACAGCATGATTCCCACTACACATAAAATCCAAATATTACAACTGAAACTATCATAATCATAATTGATGACATAATAATCCTAATACAATAGGATAATCCTAATATATTAGTGTTAATGACCTTTTATTTCATTCGTTGCATCCAAGCATTCATTCATTCACAAAGTCTATGAATTTAGTGGTTAGTCCCTTACACGCACGATAGCTACGTCGACTACAGCATCTCACCTCTCAATGTTTCCAATCGTGTCTGCAACAATACGACAAGTAGATATATTCACCCAAAAATATAACCTACTCTGACACTAATTTGTTGGGATTGATAGATGGTAGCAGCACTAAAGTAGGAAAAATAAAAGAAGAAGACACCGAAATTACGAGGTTCAACTTTTTGATGCCTAAGCCCATGGGGAAGGAAGAGAAATATTCCACTATAGAAATTATAGATTTACAAGTAGAGATTTCACTCGATACCTTCCAACTAAAACCCTAAAACATCCATTCATCCAAGAAGTACTCTTGGTGTTTTTTTGGTTGTGTGTTCATCTTAACATGACCATAGGCCATCTATTTATAGGCAAAATGGTGCAACCAAAAGTCTATGCATTCATACATGGATGTCAAAAATTGTGGCTTCATACATGTCAAAAATAGAGGCTTCATACAAGTTAAAACACACTTGTCAAAAATGAAAGGCTAACCTATGGTTTGGACATGGCAACTTGTTAATAACATGTGTAAAATTCAATGTATATTTTATACACTTAGCAAAAATGTTATATAAAAATAATTTATTACATTTTTTATTAACAAATGCAGCTAAAAGTCATAAAAAATGTCGTTAAAATAGTGGCGTTTGTAGATAAACACTGTGGAATTCGCGGTATTTGTCAGAAAACACCGTAAATGGCTGGAACACCCCCGACATGATCTTTGTCGGCATTTATGCTACCCTTTTTTTGAAAACACCATTTCTATATTTTGCGCAGCTTTTAAACACCGCTAAAAACTAAAATAATCGCCATTAAAGATCTATTTTGGTGTTGTGGTTAAAGACATTTCCGGAGAATATATATATATATATATATACATAGCGATAGGTCTTTCTCAAATTACTATCCCCTTTCAAGTTTGTGAAGAATTTGAGTTTCTATGATACCAAATGATACTACTGGTTTAGATCATCCATCCAGGGTAATGTTGAGAATGCATGGTTTAAATAATACGTTGGGGTTGGATCACCGATTGAGGGTAGTGGTGAAGTTGCCAAAGAAATCAGTGCTAGATGTTGATAGTTGGTGTGGGCCCCAGCCAACTCTTAAAACCTGGATTAGTATGCTAAGCTAGTGGTTGCACTTAAACTTCATCTCCTTATCTTCTTGTTGTGGATGTTAGCTGGGATGATGGATTCGCGGAGGAAATTTCGGTTCCATCCCATCCTTGCCTCCCACTTGGCCGAAACTTTATCCCTCCCATGACCATTATCCTCCTTCATTCCTCCATCTCTATTCTTTTTTCTCCTTTCTCCCACTCCATCTTGCTCTCTTTGGAAGGTTGAGGAAGAGTGTTGTCCATTGCCGGAGTTCGGGTTTCTATCAGAATTCTTGACGTCCGGAGGTGAGGCGAAGAGGAGCAACGAACCGCCGGTGCTTCCACGAAGGCTAAGTAGGTTCTCTTACTCACTTGGTGGTGGTAGAGCTTGATGTTTGAGTAATGTGAGAAGCTTGTTAAATATGAAATCTTAAGCATGTTTGTAGGTTAATTTCTAGTGAGATACATGTTTAGAAGCTTCTAGTTACATGTGGTTGTACTCATGCAACCCTTTTGATCCTTAGAGCTTGTTATTATCATTCTACTCCATGGAACTTGAAGCCTTTTTCCTGCCACCTTGGTCTAGTTACATGTTGTTTAGTAGGTAGTTTATACTCTTGTGTGTCTGTGAATGTCTATGCTCATGTTTTCTTGAAGAAGCTGCACCCTTTTTGATTGAGTTATGGATTATCCTTGCATGAAACTAAGTATTTATACATACATGAAACCACATCTACTTCTATGCTGAAAAAAACTCTTGTGCCCCTTGAATATCTCTAGTTCATGGCCTCAAAAGATATATATATATATATATATATACACTCATGGAACCATCTATTTGTATATACATTTATGCATGAAACCCAAGCTTTTTGCATGCCTAGTGAATGCAAATATATTTACAGCATGTGTGTTTAGCCTTGCTATTTTCGGCTTCTTGTGCATGCCTTTCAAAGACGGGCCCTTTTAGCTACCTGTAAAACTACTAGCACCCTTTTGAGTTTATTTTTTTTTTAAGATGCTAGTTATATTGTTTTGGCATGTTTAAACTATTCTAGTTAGAGCTTAGTTTGTGTGCAAATAAATATAGGTATTGATGCTTTCCCTTGTTACTCCCTTGAAGTTATAAGTTCTGACTTGTTGTTAGAAAAGCTCATACTTTGTTTGTAGAGTTGATATTTAGGCTAGCTCCTCTTTAGCCTTATGCATGAACTCTTCCTTGCTTAAGTATTCTTATCTTTTTGGTTGGTTCTCCCCTTGGGTTATAGAACCATCTTGAGAGATAATCTTGGATTTCAATTGGAATTAGGAAATCATCAAGTAAGTAATCCCTTGAACTCTTGTATTTAAAGTTTTGTTGTTTTGATTTATTTTTATAAAAATTTCTGAAATTTATTTATGATTATTCTTTGAAATTTATTTTTGAGAATGTCATCATAGTTTATGACTTATGTTTTTAGATAAATAATTCCTAGACTTAGTTGGAACCATGGTGTTATTACCTTGCCAATATTTATATATGTTTATTTTCCTTTATCAATCAAATTTGTATACTAATATTTTTGCCAACCATGCTTGCTTCTTTTAAGCCTTTGTTAAGTATGGTTTATGAATTGTTATAGTTATTTTTATCTTTCCATCCAATCACGCAACATGGTGATTTTGAAATGCTATCATAGTTATTCATACAGGTTTGCAAAGGTGGTATATTTCGGATATTTATTCATCATTATTATTATTATTATTATTTTTCTTCATGAGTTGTTTGTTTTAGTGGAAACTTACTATTTCTTATTTCTTAATGTGGGAATCCGGCCAAAGTTGGAAGATTGGCATTCTTTTATATTTATTTATTTATTTAATTGCTTTTTTGTTATTATACAAATCTTCGGCAAAATATTTGTGAATATTTTGTATTTTGGTTATAAAATTTTGTCTGAATGTTTTGGTCTCCAGATGAGCGATATGCAACCCTGTCAGTGGGGGGTTAAACCTTGACCTTGTCGACAAAAAATTTTGGAAAAATGAGACTGTAGTTTCGCACCTTGTGTGTTCGGTAAAATAATCAACGGCCATTTGATATCCAATCTCGAGTCATCGAGGATTAATAAATGACCTCTGTTATTCTGGCTAGGGTGACTGAGGTTAAACAAATTACATCTGGCATCTTTAGTGAATTTAAAGACATACTCGGAAATCTGTTACATTCTGCTTCGACTTTTGATTTTGATTACACTATTTTGTGCTATTGATTTTTGTGCAAGTTTTGGATTTGAACTTTTGTTTTCAGTTTATTTTTGGATTACTTACTGGGCTAGTGAGCTCATGGATTTGTTTTAAATCATTTTCATATCAGGAGCAGCAGACATAGGGATCTTAGAAAGCTTCCAGTAGATGCTTCTTTTGGAGTTGTGTTTTATGTCTTTTTATCAGTTATATGGTTATTTAAGGTGTACTTGTATTTTTTATTCCTGTCAATTTATCTTCTATCTCCACTGTGTTAGGTTTTGAGGCCTAGCAGGTTCACTGGATTCCGGCCCTGTAGGTCTACAACCATTTGTCCATGCACTGAGTCCAGCCAATTGGTGTTCGGGGCGTGACAGTTGACATTGAGTAATTTTATTTGAGCCTTTTCACGTCCAAATTAAGCTGGGGGATGGCTCCGTTGCATATGTTAAATAGTTTAAATGATTATTATTCAGTTGATAAATTAATTTATTTCTTATAAATAGCATTCCTTCCCTAGTGTTAACCCTTTAGGAAGATAAAATAGAATGTAAGAATATTACATCTGATATATTAAATGAATATAACATATATAACAATAAAATTATAGATTTGAATAATTATCTTAAAATATTTATAAAATAAATTAAACAGCATCATTAACATTAGCATTAACATCAGTAACAACACTATCACTCCTCTTCCAACACTGATGTTTCCAACACTTACAATCACCAACTCCCCTGCGCAAGCTCAGCCCTCTCTCCATCTCCTCCTCCCTCCTAACAATACTCCCCGCCGGGGTTATCGTCCTCCCTTCCGGTCGGCTTCTCAACCACAACTCCCTCATCCTCCTCTTCACCTCACAAATCCTCTCCTCATGCAATCCATCACAAAACCCACATTTCATCTCACCTTCACCACCACCCTTTCGTCCTCTTCTAGCCCTCTCCACCACCACCGCAAACCTCACGGCCTCCTCCACTGTCTCCGGTCCTCTCATCGCCACCACCTCCCTAATCTCTTCTCTCAATCCATCCACAAATATTCCCTTCAATACCTTCTCCGGCATTTCATGCTCCGGCCACTTCTTCACCATCCATTGCATCCTCAAACTAAACCCATTAACACTCTCCTTCTCCCCTTGCCGGATTTCCATTAGTTCGGCTCTAAACTCATCAAATGACTCCTCCGGACGGTATGCTTCCAAGAAAGAAGATTTGATCTCTTCCCAAGAGATAAAAGGGTTGGGTTCAATGTTGAGTTCGTACCAGAGAGAGGCCTCACCTTCAAGAGTCACCGGAAATATTCTGGTCATCATGTCAAGCGTTGTAGCGTTGTTGGCTCGGCAAACACGTTGGAAACGGCTGAGATGAGTCACGGCGCACTCTTCTTCAAAGCCATGGAACACTGGGAGTGGAGCCACGTTGATGTAGGTTGGACACACAGCGGTGGTGGTGGTGGCTCCGGACAAGTTGGAGAAGGAGGCTATGTTATCGTCTTCGATATCGGTTTCAAATGCATTATGCTGAGAATGATGATGATTAGTGTGGTGTTTGGAACTGGAGGTGGAGAGTGAGATGTTGTCTTCTTGTTGGGAAGTAGAGGAGAGGGAGGGTGGTGGGGAAGGGTGGCGGCGACGACGACGGCGAGTGGTGGCCGGAGGAGGGGATGAGGAGTGGGAGAGTTTGCCGGAAGTGAGTCTCATTATTTCAGGAGAAGTAGGGTGTGGTTTGATGTTTATTTGAGAGGGAGAGGCTTTTTGAAGGTGTGTTCAGAGGTTGGTTGTTTTAACGGTCCGGAGATTTGAATTGGCGCCAAATTGCTCGCGTCTCTTGGATGGAATCACTTTCTAACGGTTTTAGTTATGTAAAACGACTATAAAAATATTGTTTATATATATAATCAAAAGATTTGGTTTTATTATTTTTTTTTTCCTTATATTGTTTTTATATTTTTTTATATATATGTTCGGATAAACTCTTTATTTTATTTTTGAAAATTTTTAACTAAACGTTGGCCGTATTAATTTTTTTTTTTGGCGATAGGTAATAAGTGTCCCCATTTAAAGATTTATCAAGATTCAGACAAGTGCAAAAATACACAAGTTACGGTGATTTATCGATCGTTTAGGAACTAATAACTAAGCTTGACGCTACATAGAGCAATGAAAGTTCGTTAAGTGCACGGTTAGAAAATTTACAAGAATTATACTGAACTGATAAATTCCACTACCATGTAACTCTGGAAAAATAAAGATACTTCTCCCATAGAATATATATATCCGAACCATTTAAACATTATTGTGAATAGCAATTGCCCAGAAATAGTCCATAAATAGTAAACGTGAACTGAACGTGACATGCGCTACCAAGTACTTGTAGCACCAGACCAGACTAAAGGCCTTGTTTGGATTGGGTTTTGGAAAACTCAGAATTGCTTTTTTATAAATTAAGCACTTCTGAGTTCTAAAAATATTGTTTGTATTGGTTTTTCTGAAAAAGCAAAAACTGTAAAAAAAGTTGTTTTTTAGCTTATTGTTTTTTAGCTGAAAAACAATTTTTTTTCAAAAGCTGGTCATGACCAGCTTATGAAGAAAGTTGTTTTTTAGCTTATTGTTACAGGTTCTACTTCTACATAAAAGCTAATCCAAACAGAAAATACAGAAAGTGCTTAACTTACTTTGGAGAACCACTTTTTTCCAAAAGCACTTTTACTAAACTGAAAAAAAGCACTTTTTGATAAGTCAATCCAAACAAGGCCTAATTAAGTACGTGTTGGCATTGACTGCATTAACTGACCCTGGCTTTGCAGCATGCGTATATGATGTGGTGAGCGTTATTATTTGTTTTACCTTATTTTAGTGAAAACATGTTGATTTGAGTTCATGAAGTAAATGAATTTGTTTGTTTTGTTTACTTTTACTAATGTAGACTGTGGGCTCCTTTCTTTCCACCCGGCCTTTAATTTGGATATGACCGGTTAAAAAGCATGGATCACAAATCAAATTTTAATATTTTGTAGACTTCAAGGGATTATGGGTTCATGACTTCCATTAGGGGCAAGCCCCTAATGTTAATTACCATGGACATTGTCACAGGAATCTCCGATTAAGAAAATAAGTGTGAAGAAAGAAACAGATTCTGACAAATAAATTTCATTCATGAATTCATACACTTCATTGAAAGTAAAAGAAGTTTGGAATTTAATCATCTTGACGCAACAATAATTGTAGCTTTTTATCTCCTTCAGACTATTTCGCCGAAAATCGCGCTTTGACTTTTGTTGACTTTTGGTCTTCGTCAACGGTCAAAATATGCATCTTGAACATGACTTAGAAACTGGTGAAGTTGTGTCTTGGATATTTGGATTTGTGTCTTGGACTTGATTTGGAACTTGATTCGATTCTTCATAAGCTTCGGCCTTCAGGCTTGTGAAACTTTTTGCAACTTGTGAACTCTCCAACGCTTTATCCTTGAGGTTGTTGAGCTCATTTGTTGATTTATTTGAAACTTGAAACTTGGGCATTGAGCTTGCATCTTGGATTTGATTTGGAAATTGATTTGATTTTTTATAAGCTTCGGCCTTCAGGCTTGTGAGGCTTTTTTGTAACTTCTAAACTCTTCAACACTTTAACTTTGAGGTTGCTGAGTTCATTTGTTGATTTGTTTGAAATTTGGATCTTTGATTTTGCATCTTAGATTTTGACTTGGATTTCAAGCTGTGGATTCCCTATGTTGATGAATCACAAACTTGGTTTGACTTTTCATGAGCTTCGGCTATCATGCTTGTAAAGCCTTTTGCAATTTGTGAACTCTTCAACATTTTAATTTTGAGGTTGTTGAGCTCATTTGTTGACTTGTTTGAAATTTGTATCTTGAACTTTGAAACTTGCATTTTTTGGGCATTTGAACTTGAATCTTGCATTTGATTTGAATTTCAAGTTGTAGATTCTCTGCATTGATGAATCACAAACTTTGCTTGGCTTTTCATGAACTTCAGCTTTTATGCTTGTGAAGCTTTTTTGCAACTTGTGAACTCTTCAACACTTTAACTTTGAAGTTGTTGAGCTCATTGGTTCACTTGTTTGAAACTTGGAACTTGGACTTTTCAGTTTGCATCTTGAATTTGATTTGGAACTTGATTTGATTATTTTTGTAAGCTTCGGCCTTCAGGCATGTGAGGCTTTTTGCTACTTGTGAACTCTTCAACGCTTTAACTCTGAGGTTGTTGAGCTCATTTGTTGATTTGTTTGAAACTTGGGACTTGGACTTTGGACTTGCATCTTGGATTTAATTTGAAACTTGATTTGATTTCTTTATAAGCTTTGGCCTTCAGGCTTGTGAGGGTTTTTACAACTTGTGAACTCTTTAACACTTTAACTTTGAGGTTGTTGAGCACGTTTATCTTGGATGTTTTGAGTTTGTCTTGAATTTGATCTGGACTTTAAGTTATAGATTCTCTGCATTGAGGAATCGCAAACATGGTTTGGCTTTTCATGAACTTCGGCTTTTATGCTTGTGAAGCTTTTTACAACTTGTGAACTCTTCAACTCTTCATCCTTGAGATTGTTGGGTTCATTTGTTGAATTTTCATTCTTTGATTTGATTTGGAACTTGATTTGATTTTTCATAAAGTTCGGCCTTCAGGCTTGTGAAACTTTTGGTAACTTGTGAACTCTTCAACACTGTAATCTTGAGTTTGTTGAGCTCATCTGTCGATTCATCATTTTTTTAATGCTTTGATTTTGATTTTATTTTTTTCTTCTTTTTTTTTGTTTTAGAATGCTTTGCTTTTGAAGGTCTTGAAATTTCTTTCTCACTTTAAGGAGAGTCAATGGCCTCAAAAAGGGTCCATGAGCTCAAAAAAGAATTTTATGGGTTTTGGAATTTTTCATCCCTTCTAAGTGAGTCAATGGCCTCAAACAGAGTCCATGAGCTCAAAGAGAGTTTTTAAGGGTTTTGAAATTTTTTTCATCACTCGGGAGAGAGTCAATGGCCTCAAACAGGGTCCATGAGCTCAAAAAGAGTTTTAAGGGTTTTGGAATTTTTTTCATACCACTCCTAAGAGAATCGATGGCCTCAAATTGGGTCCTTGAGCTCAAAGAGAGTTTTAAGGGATTTTGGATTTTTTTTATCACTCCAAAGAGAGTCAATGGCCTCAAACAGGGTCCATGCGCTCAAAGAGAGTTTTAAGGGTTTTTGGAATTTTTCATCACTCCTAAGAGAGTCAATGGCCTCAAACAGGGTCCACCAGCTCAAAAGAGTTTTAAGGGTTTTGGAATTTTTCATCACTCCTAAGAGAGTCAATGGCCTCAAACAGGGTCCACCAGCTCAAAAGAGTTTTAAGGGTTTTAGAATTTTTTCGTCACTCGAAAGAGAGTCAATGGCCTCAAATAAGGTCCATGAGCTCAAAGAGAGTTTTAAAGGGGTTTTGGAATTTTTCATCACTCGAAAGAGAGTCAATGGCCTCAAATAGGGTCCATGAGCTCAAAGAGAGTTTTAAGGTGTTTTGGAATTTTTTATCACTCCTAAGAGAGTCGATGGCCTCAAACAGTATCCATCAGCTCAAAGAGAGTTTTAAGGGTTTTGGAATTTTCCATCGCTCCTAAGAGAGTTAATGGCCTCAAACCGGGTCCATGAGCTCAAAGAGAGTTTTAAAAGGATCTTCAATAGCCCATCCGCTTCCGTGACTGTTAAGAGGCAACGAAGAGACCCTCTCAAGGAGAGCAGTCGACATGCATTAGACGTCACGGTAAGCTTAAGGGGGTCTTTAAGAGTCTTCAACAGTCCATTCGCTTCCGTGACTATCAAGAGGTAATGGGGATGCCCTCTCAAGGAGAGCAGTCGCCATACATTGGACATCACGGTAAGCTTAAGAGGGGGGGTCTTGTGAAATTACCAAAATACCCCTTATCTTCGCTAAAAAACTCTTTTTCCTTCTTTTCTTTTTCTTTTTTTGCATTTAGATCCTCTAACTTTTCATTTTTCACGTTTTATCAAATTTTTGCAAATAAACCCCCAAACTTTCACATTTTCAAATTTTTTTCATATTTATTATTTTTTTTGCGATTAAACCCTCGAGCTTTCGTATTTGCACATTTTTTGCATATATGTCCTCAATTGTTTCATCATTTGTTTTTTCCATGGATTTTGCATAAAAGCCCAACTTTCTACAAATGTATTTTTTTACCATGACAGAGCTCTATTTTTTTCCTTCTCTCTTTTTTTCAAATAACGAACAATTACATTTCTAAGCATGTTTGAACTCAGCATGTTAAAAGTTCAAAAAAGCTAACTAGAGAAAAATCTACAAGCCAAGGCATGAGAAGGAGATTTTGATTGAGAAAACATGCCACCATGGATACATAAAAAGCATGTTGCCACATATACAATTCATTGCTCACTTAATCAAGGAGTGCATGGTTAGTAAAAGCAATCAAAGTTACGGATCCTACCATGGCATGGATTGACATGGGGGTGAATGAAGATTTTTTGTTTTGTAAAATAAAATCCAAACATTTTTTTTATAGCATAGATGCAACCAGAACATGTATAAGCATATATATTTTGGATGGAACTCTATAAGAGCATCTACCTCTTTCAAGCTATAAGCACTTGACGAGCTTCTCAAGCATGCCTCGAGATTTGTGCTAAGGTTATGACGGCGGCAGAAGCCATATACATCATCACAACCACCACTAAGCTGTCCTCTGTCTTCGTGGAAGTGTTTGGAGAAAGAAAGAGAGAGTGGGAGAGGAACTAATAGAGCCGAAGGACCATTGTCAGACTCCGACGATCTTTGGATTCTCAAGTTCCTCTTCACAAGAACCGGTCATTGATCTCCTCAACGCCTTGGAATGAAAATCGAAACCTGGAATCGGAGAAAAGAGATAAAGACGAGGAGGAGCAAGGTCTCTGACGCCGCCACGGGCATCACCACGTTAATTCTCTTCGTCTTCTTCTCTTTTTTTCTCTTCTTTTTCTTTCCTTTTCTCTTCCTTCTCAATCTCTCATTCTTCTCCCTTTTTTTTTTGCTTTCTTCTTTTTTCTCTGTCTTTTTTTTCTGTTTTACCAAATCGCCAACTCCCCGTCATACGGGAGATTTTTTTTTTTCAAACTTTTTCTTCAAATTTCAATTTTTTGTTTCAAAATATCTTCCTTATCCACTTTTTTTATTATTTTTTTTAAACTCAAAAATTCAATATATATATTCTCACTTTTAAAATTTTAATTATTATTATTATTTTTTATGCTATAATTCAAAGCGTGACACCTCCTTTTTTTTTATTATTTTTTTATTTTGGTCCTCCTATATTTTTTTATTTGATCCTTTTCCTTTTTTTCCTTTTTTTTAATTATTTTTTTTTTCAAAATCTATATAAACATAGACTCATAATAATCTAATTTGTTTGACACATCAGCTATGACACTAACTCATCAGAAAATGGCGAAATGAATAAATTTATCTGATTCAATGAGAAGAATATTTTTTTTTAATTGAAGTATTATAATAAGTTTTTTCAGAGGGCACAAATGGCAAGAATGGGATGTGGAAAACTTTTGTATCTTTTAGAAAATATATATATACATATAATTAAATTTCATGTGTTCTCATTGTAAAAGCAAAGTGAGTATATATATTTATGTTATGAAACATAATATAGTGGATGCCTATTAACATATAACTCTTATCTCATTAAACTCCTAAAAACTTTTTATTTCCTCACAAGGATCTTAAAACCATTCATTACTCGATCTTAATATGTAATCTTTCATTCATTGGGCTTAATTAGTCTATAAAAAGAAGTTCTGTGAGTTTATACATGATATATAAAATTAAGAAGATGAATAAAAAAAAATTTGCAATCTTTATACTCTCTCTAGATTATTATTGTGTTTGTTTTCTTTCTCAATTTTATAACAATATAGTATTAACATCAATATAAATTAAATAGAGACTAATTATCAATCACTAATAAGAGTGTGTACTCTTCTTTTTCAATATAGTAGTGATTTATCTACTTTTCTTAAAAAATAAGTGTGTACTTTTAAATTTTATAAATTTTTAAAAATGAATGCTTAATTAGCCGCATTATGAGGTCCATCTATCAGTATATATGAAGTAAAAGTGTAGATATGCTCGACTTTCCACCAATTTTTTATTATCATAAAATTATATTAAATAGCTCAATATATGTGTGTGCGTGTCTATATAAGAATTTATAATTTTACATGTGTATATAATTGAAAACCATTAATTATTTATTTTAAAATTTATTTATTTTAACAAAAAAAATTTAATTAGCAAAGTTCATAGGTCCATTTATGATTTATCCCGATGTAGTGATAGTTATAGATGATTGATTTCCCCCTTATTTTTATCTATTTTAAAATAATAATGAATAATTCACTTAATTTAAAAGAAAATATCTAGAAACCAATTTACAAAAATATAATAGGTTCATAATTTTACATCCCAATATACTTGAAAAGTTTGTATTATTTAGTTTATAATCTTACTATTTTTCCTTAAAACTTATCAAGCACTTATCAAAATTTAAAAATTACAATAACGCAAATATCTATTCATTATTTTAAAGAAATACTCAAACATAACATGAAAATATATATAACATAACATCAAATTTCCCCTTTCACATTATAGAGCAACCAGAGGTGTTGTCATCACTAAACATATTTCCTGCCCTCTCTCCAATAACACTAGAATTATAAGCCGAACTCTGATGATAAACATGCATGTTTGAATCATCATAACCATGTTTATAGTAGTTATAAGATGATGATGGAGCCGATGAATGAGAATTATAAGATTGGGCAGTAACATTCAACGCCGGATGATGTTGAGGATAGTATTGATTATAGGCATTGTACTCAGTAGTATTGTGAGTATACGGCCACAAAACCGCTCGTCTACCAGTCTTCCTCACAGTCTTGAGAACTTTCTTTTGCTCTACATAACCGGTTACAGTAACTTTTTGCATGGACATGTTTATATCTACATCGTCCACTCCTGAATAAATCAAATACATAATTTTGTTATCAACTTTAGTTCACATATGCCATATGATTATCTAAAAAGACTAATTAATATGTAATGCTATATTTGAAATGCGCATACCTTTTAATTTTTGTAATGCACGTCTTATCTTGCTCTCACAACCTTCACAATCCATGTGCACACACATCTCTACAATCTATTAATAATACAAGAAAAGAACTTGATCAGATCTAACCATCTAAACAATAAAAAAAAAAATATATGAAAAAAATATAAGAATGTACAAAAAAAAAATATAGACTGAACTCACCGTCATGTTTAGCTCTCTTAATTTAAGGCTTTAAGCTACAATGGTTTCTTTAGATAACAAAGGGATGAATGCCAAAGTCTTGTGGCTTTCTACTCTTTATATAGGATTGTGATAATGATTAAATAGTGAGGAAAATTAGCATCATGGGATGTAGGATGTCAATGCTAAAACTAGTATTATTTTGCACCGACTTTGCTATTGTTTTCCATTTAAGAATAGATTAAACCAATGGGTTACTGCCACGCAACCGTACCGATTTCTTACAACTGCATAGAAGTATGGGAAGTGATGGCGCAAGTCAGGGCAATGCATGGGGTTCACAGGTGGGAGTTGGTGTTATTAAATGTTTTGTTTTAAGAATGGTTGTAGGATTAAAAACTATGCGTGGATTAGAATCTGACCGTTTGTTTCTTGATGGAATGCATCTAATTTTTTGATCCAAGGGTGAAAGAGGGCTCGCATGGATTGGTATATATATGAGTATGGTTGGAGTTATAAAATTGGTTAGATTCCGAGGCGTGCGTAGCGGATCTGGTCCCGCTTGGGAACGTGCTATGATGGTTCCTCTGTTTAGCCAATGACACGTGGCAATATATACATGGATAGATATATATATATACTAGTAGCTAGGGTGGCCGGTACTAATGCTGCGAGTGCTTATAAATATATAAATAGATATTTATTTATTTTTTTATAAATTCGGATCACCAAATAAAAATAAAATTTAATAACAATATAATATAGTGAGGTTACAGGTTAGTATCATACGAATATAAAGTTTGTACATAAAGTGGAGTGATAAGGGATGCATTATTAAGAATATAAAAATAGTAAAACTTATACATAATAACAGATATTATTTAATTACTTAATAATTTGTTTATAAATTAATAATTTTCCTCTATACGGGATGCATCTTCTTTTTACCCTACAAACAAATGTAATGAAACATTATTATTATTATTAATAGGGAAAAATTACTCTCACTCGTAATTTTCAAAACTTCCCAAAAACCCCTCCTATTTGCACACCGGACGATGCTTCGTTAGTGTTTAACTTCCCTTTTACTCTCACCGCTCACTTCGAAATGGGTCCAGTGTTGTGAAATCCCATTTTTAGGCTCGAAAATGGTGGGAAAGGAAGTCACTAAATCAGCATCGTGCTCAACTCTTTGAAGGGGCTTTTCGCTTGGTTTAACGTTTAAATATTTTACTAACATGTTTAATAATTATCATATCAGTGTAATACTTCCCATCTCGGTTTTAACGTTGTCTTTTACATGTATAACTATTCATATTAACGTGTAAATTCTCAAAGTCTCTGCGTAAAAGCGGTGATCTTTTCGTTTGATCCGAATTCTTTGGCGGGTGGCACGTGGCGGGTAGCGAGGATATGGTATCCCGTGCGTAAGAATTAATAGCGGCATTAAAAATTTATGCCGAGTAACATAATTTTCAGAACACCGTTCGTTCTCATCGATCGATGTCGGACATCGTATGCGTTTAACTTTTTTTCTCGGATATGAAGAGTCGACCTGCTAGTGGAATTCACACCATAAATAACCGGAAAGAACCCTCCCAGATGGACAACCACTCCCTCGTCGTCCTCATCATCCTCCTCCTCCTCCTCCTCGTCCTCCTCTTCCCATGGACATGACCACTCTGTCACGAAAGGATGTTTTCGTGAACCTTCTTCCTTATCTTGAGAATCGTTTAGCGCGATCACGCAACAAGTTAAACTATCTTTTTCACCTGAGTCGAAATGCTCTCATAATGCACGAATCGCGAGAGGATTCTTGACCGTGGATGGCAGGCAAGCAATTAGCTGAGCATTTCGACTTGGGTAAGAAAAGAAATTTTTTTCACGTGTTCGTGATTGCGGAGGATTCTCAGAGGGAGGAAGATCGAGGGAAACATCCTTTAAGACGAGGTTGATATTTATCACTGAGACTTTCAGTTACCATTTTAAGAACATTACGTCGATTGTACAACTATTACGCTACGTGTTTAACTATCGAGTATCTTCGTTTAAGTCCGACCACGACACATCGCCCAATAGTCGTTTTTCATGAATGTGTGTTGTTTAACCTTTTTAATGTTAGTACGTTATGCGAGTTCGAGTTGATGCGCATGTTATGCAAATGGCCGTATGAGCGTTCGAATGTCTGAGACACTTGTTTTCGTTATACGAGGGTCGAGTCGTGAGTGTCCAAAAGTCCGGCCGGACGTTGTAAATGTTGTAAATGTTGTAAAATCTTTTTATAAATAAAAGCGAAACAAGCTTATTTGATCTGTGAACTTACGAAATTTAAACATAGACCTAGTAAAAAAACAAACAATGTGGGAAACAAAAGAGCGTCATTGTAAACAATAGAAAATACGTAAATATGTTTTAAAGCGAAATGACGGTGTTTAAGAAAAGTTACTCTTTAAACAATGACAACGGTGTAAAACAATAGAAAAAGTTAAACACTACTCAAGTTACTCTTTTAAACAATGACAACGGTGTTTAAGAAAATACGTAAAGATGTTTAAAGCAGGTGACCCGGAGGTACCCATCTTCAACGCTGATGTCGGTGAAAAGCATTCGATTTAAACAATAACATATTATTTAAATGATATAGACTTTTAGTTAAACAATTAACCATTTTTAAACACTATATGTATCCGTTTAAAACATAAAAAGCTTGAGCGTTTCACGAGACTCATGTTGAGTTGAGAACTTTCATTCGAGCGAGTGATCGATATGTCTTCCTCGCGACGATGACATATATTTCCCTTTTTTGCCCTTGGGATGGAGGGAAAAAATACTGCCCAATCACATCACGCCTAGTCTAACCTCTATCACGTACAATCGTAGCACTTTTTTTGTTTGCCTTTTACATGCTGTGTTTGTTCTTTACATCTTCTACTTCTTCTTCTTCGTCTTCTTTTTGTTCTTCATTTCATTTGGTTTATACGATTTTGGTTTTCGAACGATATATTATTGAGAGTTTTTGTGGTATTGCTAGATTGATGGGGAGGAAGAGTGCTAATGTTCACTGCTCGCAGACTTCTTGGGAGTTGGTGTTAGCTGAGATATATGTGAGCGATGGGGTCTCGAAGTTTCTCTTGTCGGGGTTAAGTTCATCACACGGATGGATATAAAAGCGGTTTGCTCAGTCGAAAAGCGATGTTGACTTCAGCTGGATGTGTCACGTCCCATTCCATCTTCAAATGTCTCTGTAGTTGATCTTGTCGTCGGGAGCGAGAAATGTGCCATTGTCGAATCCTAATGAAAGCGAGGTTTTACTCGTTGTAAGTTCCTTTTTCTTTTAATTATTCCGATTGTCTGCAGGGGTCATTATTGTTTAAATATGTCCGTCACTGGTTAACATATTATACTAGTCCTTTACGTTATTAGTTAATTGCTTAAGTATTTAATTTAACGCTTTAACTATTGTCATTATCGCTTAAACATTATACTCTCAGCTTAACATATTGATCTTTTCATTTGGTGAAGTGTTGGCGGGAGAATTCAGATTCTGCGAGTGCTCATTCATCCCCATGGTGACCCGCGCGGTGTGGGATGTCTTCCTTCCTCGTCGGATCATTCGAAGTGTTGTCGTTGGATATTGGACAACGTTTTGATCGGTGTCGAACATTTCGAGGATGTGCCCAAATCATGCGATCAAAGGAATTTTGACTTAAATTCATAAAAACGAAAAACATCGAGTGAGCGTGGAATCTTGTCGCCGATGGTTTATCGTTGGCGCCTTCATGCATCAAAGAGTATAACAAAAATACTTTTGAATCAAGACAATCAACCCGTCACACACTTAGCGGTGGTGGCATAGGTTAAGGTCGACATCCAAAAGCGTCCCAAAAATGGGTTAGCCATGCGAGTGATTCGAAGCTCGAGGACCGTCCCTTGTCGAGGCCGTCGACATTCGGGAAGGACATGTTCATGGGAACATGGTGTCCACATACCATACAAGCGAGGCTTGGTTGGGAAAAGAGCATGCCCGGGTGGTCCTCGACGGCAGGTGACATCTCCAGCTATGATCTGCTTGCTTTGGTATGTGGATAAGGTGGTGAGACAAATCCGCGGCGTTGCGATCGTGGAGAGAGGCGGTGATCGTTTTAAACGTGCATTCTTTCTTTCGGTAGCGTGTATTGTGGGATTCAAGAGGGCTTGCGGGGCGGCTGCATTTCTCGATGGTACCCACCTCCTTGGAAAAATATCGGGAGTACACTCTTTCGGTGCCACAGGAAAGATGGTAACAATGGTTTTTTCCACGTTGCCTTCGGGTATGAGTCGACAGCGAGACCGATGTCAATTGGACTTGGTTCATATCTAAGTTAGGCGATGCCTTTATCACGAGGGTGGAGATTATCATGAGATAATTACCTTTGTGTCGGACAGGTCCAAGGGCCTTGTGAGCGCAATTGCGAGTCTTCCCTTCTTCGCCACACGTGCGTCGCCTTCGACATTTGGAGACCAATTTTATGAAAGCGATGTCGAGACTTGGGAAGGCATTGAGGGAGGAGTGCTGGTCTGCATATGCTTCCGCATTGCGTGGGCATCCACGGCTAAAGATTTCGATATCTAGTGAATGAGCTGCGAGGCGTATCACCCGAAGCTCATCACTCTGGTTGATTAATACATCGGATATGGCACATTGGTCGAATTATCTGTTCGGAGGTGATCGTTGGGGTGAGATGTATTGAGCGTCATGAGTCGTTCAATGCTTGGATCAAGGAAGCTCGTCATTCTGGGTGAGCGAAAATGGTCGACTCCATAAGGTCCTGCGAATGTTGGTTTACACTTAACATTTAGTATTACCCTTTAAACATTCTCAATTTTTGTTTCATTACACTTGTGCGACTTTTAAATATTAATCATTTCGTTTAAATAATTACAATAATGTTTAAACATGTTGATCGAATTATTTAACCATCAATCGTCTTTGTTTAACATTATTTACCCGACTTCAAGTTGATGCGCATGTTATGTAACCGGCGTGAGCAAGCGACCAAATGGGAGAGCTACTTATGCCCAGACATACATTCGAAGTTAGAGATCATTGTTGAGGATAGCGGAAGTCTTCGTGTTGGTCGTTGTGTCGATGATCGTTACAGTGATCGACCCGATGCAGCAACTACGTGGATCTCGCCATCGGAACTTGTTCATGTCGAAGGTGCTTAAGTTTATGGTATCCCTTGCGAACATGCTTGGCGTGACAATAATACAAGCAGGATACCAGCGATATATCGATTTATTAGCGGTGCTTCACCGTCGACAATTACAAGCGGGACGTACAAGGGAAGCTATATTCCCCATAGCCCGGCGATAGCCAGGGCCTTGAGCGGAAATCGTGAGCTTCGTTCGCGACCGCTGTGACTAGAAGGCGACTGGGCGGCCCTAGGCGAAGAGGATCGAGTCGCAGCGTTTGATGTCCCGCGAGTTACATTCGCGTCTGCGCGAGGATCGGTCACGATCGGCGATCTTGCAATGAAAGCGTCAGCCCGACTAGGCATTGTTAATAAACCGACGATGGCGAAACATTGTGTATTGATGGGAACCTTTCCACATTTAAACTCTTACTCTTTACAGCGAATTGAATGTATTTACGAGACGTTGTTATTTTAAAGCGGATGCGATTAGCAATTTGAAATATTTCAGCGATGTTTAAACAATGAGTGCATTTATTTAAAAGCGAGGCAGTGTTATTTTAAGCGAATTTTTACCGTATTTTGAAATATTTAAAAGCGATGTTTACTTAGCGATATATAGTATATTTAAACAATGAAAGTGAAATGTACACAATTACAAGCGTAAATTAAACAATGAGAAATAAAAAGCGAGATGGAATTTAACACGCTTTACGATTCAAAACAAACAAAATTTACATTAAGATATACAAGTCATGTTCTTGAACACGAAAACAATGAATTGAATTTGTCAGTTACATTTGAAAAAGTGTGAGTCGGATATCACGAGGACATGTTATTCAAAAACAAAATTTAACCAGCTATGACGCCCCCTTTGTCATGGGCAGCAGTGCCCTCCCCTCCTTAAGTATCACCGGGTAATATCCGTGTCGAGGTAAGAGCGTCATGCTGCGGTGGCCAGTAACTTCTCGCCCTAGATGGTGCTCGATAAACCTAATGGCGTGGGCCAGGCGCGATCGGCGCTTCCTTGTTTTTGGCGTGGGGTTTTACGTAGCCGTCTGCAGCGGGTACTTTACAATCGCCAGACTCACTGGGAACTCCATGCTCTCGACACAAAGGTCGAATAGATTCATTGTCGAGATATGCAAGTCGAGATTAGAATACTGAGTTTAAATACCAAGCAGAGTATGTCGGACATAATTAAAGAACTTACCATGTCAGTGGCGATCCCTTATCGTACCCGGACATGAAGAATAATCACCGTATTCTTGTTTATCATTGTCGGGGCGGCGACGTGGAAGTGGCCATTCATGATTACTCGGGGAGGATGACAATTTGAACTTCATGCGAGTTGCGCCGCGGCATCGATCATAGCCATAGATGTGTCGTGTCGTGACACCGCTTCGCGTAAGCATGTGACGCAATACACGGTGATGGGCGCGCCTCTTGAGATATGGCTCTTTGCTGTGACTTTTGTATGATGCATCGGCGTCCATCACATCATCGGGTGACCGTCTCGCCCCTCCAGCGGCGTGTCAATAAATAGCATCGGCGTGTGGTCGGTGATCGTTCTTCCTGCAGCAGTCGCGAGGTTAAGCAATGCAGATATAATAAGACCATGTTGTAAGTATTTAAATGATATTATCAATTGTTTACATGATATTATATATAATTAAGCGATAAGTAGAAAACTTAAATGATAACGTAAAGGTATTAAACACTATTGGAAATAGTTAAACACTATAAGAAACCCTTTAAAGCAATAACATAAGCGTTACACTTACCCGATCCATGGGCGGTTGGGGAAAGATCCTCATCGACTCCACTTCCGTATTTGTTAAAACATTCGAGCCAACCCATTTCTTCTTCTTGAGATAAAAAGCTTTTCCGGGGCATCTGAGTCAATTTTACGAGTTAGCGCGAGTCATCTCTCGTTGCTCGGTGGGGTCTTCATGGCATCTTCCTTGATGCGAAGGGGCGATGGCGGCGACATCAGCTCGGAACATCACCTTACATGGTTGTTCTGTTGTGGGATTGTGTGCGGCTTGGGCTGTGCCTCTTGTCGGCCCGCACACCGCTGCAGCAGTTAAGCGATCTTCTCAACCCGTGGCCGTACGACAACATCGTTCGGGAGGCGCGCCCCTTGTACGTGTGATCTTGAGGATTGTGTCCATCTTTGATGCGCGATCTACGGCGGTAGGTTCCAGCGGGTCGGCGATTTCATCGAAGAGAGTCGCGACCTTCTCAGCCAGCGACAGCAGCCACATCATCTCGAATGTCCTCGCCCATCGTGTCCATGTCATCAGCGGCGGAACTACGGCGCGGCATGTTCGCGATGGTGTTGATATTGTTTTCATACGTCAGCCGGCGGTGGAGAGCAAGGCGATGTTACATTCTCCTCTCTTTCGCCAAGATCTCTTGAGATGCTTGGCATATGGAATGGCGCTTCCGATGACGCCGTCGATACGTCGAAATTCGGCGCCTTCGTTAGGTCACGGTGTACGAGTTTCTTTGAGGGATGGCGCGGCCGATTGTGGCAAACGTCGGCTTCCAGCAGCCTCTGCACTGAAGGCGACAAAGCGAAAGCTTCGGTCGTCGATATCGGCATGCTGCGCCAGAGTTAGCGTTGACATCTTGGCCCAATGTCACCGGTGGATTTACTTTCGCGATCAGGAGGCTGCCGTGAGTCGGAGGGCGTCGTTGTCGTGGTGGTGTTGTTCTGATCTGCTGAGGTAGGGGAGGGCTTCTACATGCGTGCGAGGAATCTTTTGTCTTGGCGTGGTGAGCTGGAAAGTGAGGAGAGCGGCGTCCGCCAGCGCCGCGATAGAGGCTGCCCTCTCATCCACCGCCCTCGAGCGAAGTGGTTCGAGACGATGGCATCCATCGCGAAATCGGTTGGCCCGACAAATGTTCTTCTTCGGCGTTCGGCGGGAACCATTTCGAGGAAACTAACATATGTAAACGAACAATTTGGTAGAGATCATTCATTTTAAACTATAAAAACTATATTTAAGCGAGTGTTTATATATTTAAAGCGTTATAGGAGATTATAATAATTAAGCGAGGAGAACAAAATGTTAAGCACGGTATGAATAATAGTTAAGCGGTAAATACTAAAGTTTAGCAGCTAAATAAAATGTTTAAAGCATTAAGACTTATGTTAAACTTATTGTCCATGATTTTAATACCTCTCTTTTCCATTGCGATGACAAGCTACGTTTCTCACAGTCGCTTGCTTCAGGTAGACGTACTCACCGTATACAACGTCCTTGGGATCTTGCGAAAGCGGACTTTTCTTCCCGGTCGAGTCGGCTCGTGAAGCGGACGTTAAAGCCGGCGGCCGACGACCGCCTATAATGTCTTACCTGTGTTTGTGCTGACTTCCGGTCGCGTCTGTATCTCTTGCGCTCGGGCGGCCCGCTTGTGGAATATCCTCCATGGCAACGTACGCTTTCGCGCCCATGCGTGTCGCCCCATGGGCTGAGCAGATCATCGGCGTAATCAGCGATCCGGTTCGACGAGCGAGCATGATGTATTTGGGAAGAGGGGCTGTCCCGGCATGAGTGCGCCCATCGGGAGTTTGACAAAATTATCTGCTGCTCTGCAGCCGAACAAGTTGCGCTGAGTGCGCTTGCCAGTGGAGTCTACGTGTAACCTCGTGGGTCTTTGATTAGATGCACGCCCTTGAGCGATGACACGGTTTTCTTCTTACTGAAAGACCCAGCTGCGTCGCCATCGCCGCGAGACGAAGCGAGGGCAGCGTCTTGAGGTGCAGAAACTACGGCGGGGCTCCCGATCACAGCGAGATTTGTCCCAGATGCGACCGGCCCGATACTGCAGCTGCGAAGAGTCAAGAAGGGCCCTCTCTGGGCCTATGGCTTCGGCTTCGATGGAAAGCAGCGACAAGCAGGTGTCCCTTGAATAATCTCCCGGTGTCGAGTGCGTGGTAACTTTCCAGTCGACTAAGGTCTCCGCAGCCACGGTGTCAGGCCAGCAACGCATGTTAAGCCCAGGTTGACCGCCATAATCCTGGCTTACTGCCTTGATATGGCATTCAACATGCGGTGTTGACAAAAGTTTAAGCGTATAAGGTTTTAAGCGGTGGCTCGGTTAAGCAGAGATATAAAATGTTAGCGAGACCCATTTGTTAAAGAGGCGAGAATGTAGCGAGACAACAAATGTTATGTATCATCTCATTTCTTAAGCGTCAACCTCGTTTATACTTCAACCATATCAAGCAAGCAGGGAAATGTACATTATAAATATTAAAATCATATAATCGAAAAAACTATTTCGATGTAGTGTATGCATCTCATGTAAAGCAAAACAAAACCTTAGCAGAAATTCTTGGACTAACAAAACCAGTAGAAATCCCTGTGGGACTTGATATCTTCCAACAAAAAGCAGGAGCACAAAGCAAAGGAAAATCTTTCTTTGTACTGAGCAGTTAACGCAGTATACCGTCTTTGATACGTTAGATTTAGTGAAATGCTAAGTAGTTGCGGGGACTTCTCCTTGAGATCCTGGGTGGAAGGGAAAAGCTAATGAAATGCCAATTCACGGAGGGGCTTGGCGATGAGGACAACTGGAGCGGATGGAAAGGGCGAAGGCGTGAGTTGAGAAAAAGCAATTAAGCGGCTCGATAAATTAAATACTCGGGGTTACCCTACGGAAGAGCCGCCTTCCTCTCCAGATCGGCGGGATGGGCTGCGTACGACTCTCCATTCAAGGGCATTTTCGTCGAAAATTTGAAACTCAC